>NW_012271243.1:0-3843 GCF_000151885.1 Dipodomys ordii
GGGGGGGGGGTCTGGTCGTGGGGCCTGAACTCTGGGCCTGGGCGCTGTCCCTCAGCTCTTCAGCTCAAAGTGAGCGCTCTACCACTTGAGCCACAGCGCCACTTCCAGCTTTTTCTTATGTGGTGCTGAGGAATCGAACCCAAGGCGTCAGGCATGCAAGGCAAGCGCTCTACCACTGAGCCAACTTCCCAGCCCCTCATATATAATATTTTGAATATTAAATGAGTAATAGTCCAGAACCACCATGGGGAAGAATGGTCTAACCACAGGCATGCGATGCGTGGTTACGCTACCTTCTGCAGTACAGACTCAGATTGGCCTCGGGCTGTCACACATTTTTTAAGCCTTTGTTTGAACCCAGATCCAGATGAGATCCCCGGCTGTAGCTGGCTAACACCAGCCGCTCCATCCAGAAGTCCTCTGGTGGTCTCTTGCTGCCGGTGCTGCTTGAAAAAAACAGGTCCTGTACTTCATATAATCAGCTGTGGCCAGCTGTCTCCCTAGTGGTCATCTAATGGGCTCCTTCGTTCTTTATATTTCCCAGATTCTTTTTTTTTTTTTTTTTTTGGTTGGTTGTGGGGCTTGAACTCTGGGCCTGGGTGCTGTCCCTGTGTTCTTCAACTCAAGGCGAGCGCTCTACCGCTTGAGCCACAGCACCACTTCCGGTTTTCTAGTGGTTTATTGCCCAGGCTGGCTTTGAACCGCGATCCTCTGATCTCAGCCTCCTGAATAGCTAGGATTACAGATGTGAGCCACTGGCACCTGCTTTCCAGAGTCTTTTAATATAAAAACCAGACTGTTTTTGTATACTATTTCATAATCTTCAGTTGTCTACAGCATTGTTCTATTTTTCCAAGTGTACAGTTGGTGAGGCGTGTCCATGCATCTTCATCAGCAGCTGGGGTATCTCCTCATTAGTATTCCTGATGTGAATCACTGGAGCTCTGCTCTGAAGCTCATTTGGCAAGTTTTTACTAAGGGGCCCTGCTCTGGCCAGGGAGCCAGGGATCTTCAGCCTCTCTGAGACCATTGTCAGAGTAGAGAGCTTAGAGCTGGGACTTGCTTGCAGTTTGTCAGGAGTAGCTTTGTGAAGCAGGATGAAACTGTGGAGCTCGTTCTAAACTTTGCCTCTGGACCGCTCGACCGGGCCTTGTCTTTCCCAGCCAACTTCCCGCTTCTTTCTTCTTGTGGTCTTGGGGCAGCATCACGAAGCCTGGAGAGCAGCCGTGACAGCCGCAGCCTCATTAAGAGGTCAGACTGAAAGGAGAAAAGCTGCAACCTTGTTCTTTTGCTGCCTGCATAATGTTTTAACTTCTAAATGTGGGACTTGTGTTTCGGTTTATTCTTTTTTCATTTTGTTTTGTTTTTCTGTCAGTCGTGGGGCTTGAACTCTGGACCTGGGCGCTGTCCCTGAGCATTTCAGGTCAAGGCAAGCATTCTACCACTTGAGCCACAGCACCACTTCCGGTTTTCTGGTGGTTTATTGGAGATAAGAGTCTCATGGAAGGCTGGGAAGGTGGCTCAGTGGTAAAGTGCTTGCCTTGCATGCATGAGGCATAAGCAGAAAAAGCCGGAAGTGGCGCTGTGGCTCAAGTGGTAGAGCGCTATTCTTGAGCTGAAGAGCTGAGGGACGGTGCTCAGGCCCCGAGTTCAGGCCCTACAACCAACAACAACAACAAAATAGAGTCTCATGGACTTTCCTGCCTGGGCTGGCTTTGAACCAGGATCCTCAGATCTCAGCCTTCTGAGTAGCTAGGGTGACAGGCGTAGGCCCCCAGCGCCCGGCTCAGGTTTATTCTTTATTAGGAACCATGCAATTATAAGTTTCCTTTTAGCCAATTAAAGAATTAATGCAAAGAATGATTAAATTTTACAGTGCCCCAGGAACTTTGGCTGAGCAAATTTTGTGCTTTCAAATGCCACAGAGGTATTGGATGACTTGTATTTCCCTTATTCCTTTAAGGCAAAATGGGCATATCAAGTTTTTAACCAAAGGAGATAATAATGCTGTTGATGATCGAGGCCTGTATAAACAAGGGCAGCACTGGCTGGAGAAGAAAGACGTTGTGGGGAGAGCCCGAGGGTAAGTAGTAGGCCCCTCACCGCTGCACCCACAGCACCTGGTCCTACTTTGACCAAAAGGTGCACTTCTTCCAATGCTTCTGAGTCTCCAGCACTGCTCCCCAGGGAGGAGGAACGGGACACAATAAAAGCACAGAAGATGGTTGATGAGATGGCGTTAGTGACAAGATGGTGAGTTCATTTTTATTCAGCTCACTCAGGAAGTGTTAGGGATACCCTGCGGGGAGGTTGGTATCCACTCTGGGTTGGGTTCGGTTCTGGGGAGCCAGTGGTGTTAGCCTTCTTCACCGGCCTCAGTTCTAGACTTAGAGTTGATGAGGTCGTGTGAAGCTTAGTGTCCTGTGAAGTCTGTTTATTGTAGGTATTGTCAGGGGAACAGATCAGCAGAGAACAGGACTTGTATGTCACTGGAACTGCTGACAGTGATAACAGAAATGCGCCTCCATCGGGGCCCGCCGGGCTCCGGAGACTCCCTGTACACGCTCTAGGGTCTCCACCTTTAACAAACTCAGCCTGTTGCCCCCATTCTACAGGTGAGGAAACTCAGTGAGCTGGGCCCCTCTGGAGCCCTTTCCTCTTCTCACTGTCAGACATGGACCCTTCTCCCCTGCAGCACAGGAGGCGCGGGCGCACAGTGTGGGGCCAGCATCCGGGTAGACAGAGCACTGTCGTGTTTTGTGGGAGGTGTGTGTGTCACAAAGAGTGTGTTTCCTAAATCGGAGTTAGACATCCTCAGTGCTCTGAGGCCTAGTGCCGCCTCGTCCGCGCCCTGCTTGTGCCCACCGAGACGCCGCAGTAAAGGAAAGGAAGTACAGTGCTGCACTCTGTCTGTCCCCTCAGTGTTCACTCCGCACCTTCTAATTCATGTTCTCCTCTGAAGAGAAAGATGGAGGCAGCAACATGCACATACGTACGTGAAAATACATTCCGCTCTTTCACCCAAAAATTACTGATACATTTACAAATCAGTATTTTTATTGTTACTTTTAAAGCTCCATTCTACTGTTATAGGCAGTTATTCTGTTATTCTAATCTAAAGCTCCATTCTACTGTTACAGGCAGTCATTCTGTTATTCTAATCTGTGATGGGCTACCCTGTAGGATTTGGGGGTTGGGGGAGGGCGGGGAGTGGGATCTGGCCAAGTAGCCCAGCCCAGGCTGGTCCTGAGCACCTGGTCTCCAGTGATCCTCCATCCGTCTGCCTCCCAAGTACTGAGTACTGCAGGGACTCCAGGTAGGCATCACTGTGCATGGCTTGTTTGAAAAAGAATACATAGTGTTAGGATGATAAATGTTACCTAGATTTCAGTGCCTTTGTCTTCACTCTCACCTGTAAGAGGAATATTACTGGTGAAGCACAAACATATTTTAAGGCCTTAGCTGACAGATGATCCTACCAGCACAAATAGTGCCCCTTTATGTGACTTGTGATACAAGTGTTTTTTTTGCTCTTCTGTGTTTTTACTCAGACCCTTTATTGGGTAAAAGATCCATGTGTATACCAAAGATTGGAGGAAATAAGCTTTCCACTCAAATAATGCAATCACAAATGTCTGTTCAGTGCTTTTTCTCAGATCCCAATTCTGAGCTGGGTATAGTGGTACATGCAAGAACTTGGGAGGCTCAGTCAGGAGGGTTTTAAAGATTGGGAATTTGGGGCTGGGAAGGTGGCTCAGTGGTAGAGCCCTTGCCTTGCATGCATGAGGCCCTGGGTTCGATTCCTCAGCACCACATAAGCAAAAAGAAAAAAAAGCCAGAAGT
>NW_012271243.1:8140-8505 GCF_000151885.1 Dipodomys ordii
GCCCGGCTCCGTCCCGGCCCCGTCCCTGGCTCCCTGAAGCACCTCAGTTGCACGGGCCGGGGCTGAAGGGAGGCGGCGGCGCCGCCACGTCCACTCGTTCCTAGGGCCGGGGCGCTCAGACCCGTGGAGGGGCCCCGGAGCCCGCGCCTGCCGGTGCCGGGGGGCTTCGGCCCGGCGCCTCCACCCCACCCTCACCCCGTGAGGTGGAGGCGCTCCGGAGAGAGCCGCCGCCGCTCCTGCGCCTTTCCGAGACAAGGGTGCGGGACCTGCCGGGAGAGGTCTGCCCGGCCCGCGTCTGAGGGCCGGAGGGCCCGCTGCCCGGCCCGCTGCCCCGCCCGCGTCTGAGGTGGCCGCCGGTGGACAGC
>NW_012271244.1:0-3522 GCF_000151885.1 Dipodomys ordii
AAACAAAGGAGGAGGCTACAATGCTTGATAAGAAATGTACTCATTATCTTGCCCATGTAATTGTAACCCCTCTGTACAGTATTTTCACAATAAAAAAGAAAGAAAGTCCTTTGTTTCCTTATCTTTGGAGTTCGTTTTAGTATGTATATAATTTTATATACATATGAAGAGGCACTTGGGTATTTCCCCTTTGTGATTTTCTCCTAAGACTCTTCTCTTTTGGTCTTATGATATGTGAATGTCTAAAATTGTGTGTAATTTGTCATATCCCATTGTGTTTTAGATCTAACTTCCGCAAATCAAGGAAAACATGCATGGTTTGTCTTTCTGATCTTGGCTTACCTTACTTAACAGGATTTGTTCTATTTCCATCCATTTCCCTGCAAATGACATTACTTTATTCTTTCTAATGGCCGTGTAACATTCCATTGGATGGAGGTACCATATTTTTTGGATCCACTCATCTATTTATTTTTTCACTTATTTTTTTACCCTGTCTTTAAGAAAAAGATTTTGGAGCCTGAATTTCCTTTGGCTGCTTCCTCATACCAATGAATAATGTAAACATTTGAGTTTAGAAAAAAAAATTAAGCATCCTTTAGATGTCTAAGAGGGGTTTCACTGTGACATTTTCACTCTTGTGAAACAATGTCTACTGATCAACCTCATCTCCTTCGCTCGCTCTCCTATTCTACTCCCTCTCCTTAAAACTATTACAACAGGTTTCATTGTTGTATTTCCATACATGCAAATAATCTACATCTTCATTTGCCCTCCTTGTTTGCCTTTCCCATCATTAGACTCTCTTTTAATTGTGTAAATGGCTTTCATGATATTTCAGATATACATATATTCTGCTTTGCTCAGAATAACCCTCTTTATTGCTTTCTCTTAAAACTCTAAATATGCTATTTACATAAATAATTTTGTCCCCATCAACAATTGACAGAGGGACAATTGTCATTTAAAATGATTTTTCTTGTGTTTTTTTAAATGTATTTATAATGTACTATGTGATTTTTTTTGGTTTCTTTGTATGTTCTTCCCCCATGGTATAACCCCTGTTTTCACTGTATTTGATTCCAGTGTCCTGCATTTCCTATATACATTTTTCTAATTTGGGGAGGGGAAGAGAAATAACAAAATGCTGAAATAAGGATACAGGATGACTCATTGTAACAATGAGATGTACAAGACACTATGTTGAAAATGAACTTTACAATTTTGGGTGGGGGGAGTGAGGAGTTATGGAGGTGAGGGGGAAGGGATGGTAGGGGAAAAACAAAGGAGGGGGTAACAATGCTCGATAGGAAATGCACTCATTACCTTGCTCATGTAACTGTAACCCCTGCTGTACAGTATCTTTACAACAAAATATATATATTAAAGAATAAAATGATCTTGCTTGAAAGCATACCACTGAGAAAGATAAGTATCTAAATTTGAGATTCAGCATAAATACATGGAAATTGCAGAGTCGGGCTCAGAGGAGGTCACATTTAAGCTTAGACAGAAGCAAACCCGAGTGTAGAGTCCAGGGTATTGCATTTGCACACTCCCACACATATATTATTACTATTATTATTATTACTATAATTATTGCCAGTTCTGAGGCCTGGGTACTATCCTTGAGCTTCTTTTGCTCAAGGCTAGCACTCTACCACTTGAACCACAGTGCCCCTTCAGGATTTTTTTTAATATATGTGGCTCTGAGGAATGGAACCCAGGGCTTCATGCATGCTAGGCAAGCACTCTACCACTAAGCTACGTTGTCAGTTCACTATCTATATATATTTTTGGAGGGGATTTCCCCCCTTTTTACTAGTTTGTTTTTTTTTTGTAAATCAGAGTTAAAAACTTTAAAAATTACTTCTTTTTAATTAAGTAGTTGTACAAAGAGGTTTCAGTTCTACGTCAGGTTATGCACATAATGCATTTTGATCAATGCCACTCCTCCCATTGTTCTTACCTAAATTTATACTACCGTATATTACTTTTACAAGGGGGTTTCCACTGTGGTGCCTCCATACAGCCATGTGATATGGCCCATCAGCCTCACTCCTTCCATCATGCTCCCTTGTGTTCCTCTTTCCCCATAGGCAGATAATTCCTACAGTTTTCAGTGTTTGGTTTTCATATATGCATCTGAAGTATTCACCTATATGCACCCTCATTCCACCTCCCCTTCCTGCTGAAACTAGACTTGAAGGGCTTTCTAATGATGGAACAACTCAACTTCCAACCATGAAAAAAATTAGAATACATAAAATAGCAAGTTTGGGGAAGAAAAAAAATATGTTTATCTGTCTATTTGTCTGTCTTTCTTTTTGGCCAGTCCTGGGGTTTGAACTCAGGGTCTGGGCACTGTCCCTAAGCTTCATTTTACTCAAGATTAGCACTCTACCACTTGAGCCACAGTTCTACTTCTGGCTTTTTCTTTTTATGTGGTGCTAAGGACTTGAACCCAGGGCTTCATGCATGCTACGCAAACACTCTACCACTCAGCCACCTTCTTAGCCTTGTCTCTCTTCTTAATTAAATCTCTTCTTCTGTAATTAGTTATCTCATGGATAAAACAAGAGAAGACAGGAAATTTTTGTTTAAGTGCCTCGGGCAAAGCTTGTCCCCTGTGTATGGGCCTGAGAAGAAACTTTCTCAACAACTCAGTCTCCAGGCCTCGTTTGATGAATGAGTTTATTTTAGAACCTATGCCTATACTATTCCCTATGTACTTAGCTCCAATAGACACACAATTAAATGACAAGGACAGAGAGAAACAAATACTTAGTGTTGTTATTAGTAAAATAGAATGGCATCAAAATTAAGAGTTTAAAAAATCCAATTATGTAAGAAAAAGATTTGTTAAAATGGTTCCTTCCTCACAGGAGACAAAATGAATTTAGCATTTGGGAACCTCAGTGACAAGATATTGGAATTGAACTCCATTTGGGAACTACTTATTCTAGAATCACAGAAAGGTCTCCCGAAGGGGGTACAAGGGATGTGCTGTTTCCTGCTCTGTATATAACCCCTGGTGGAAAGGGGTCTTGACCGATGACCGAATCTCAGTGGAGCCTTCAAGATGATCAAATACCAGGTTACTACCATCATAGGACCAACCTGTAGATCCAATAAAACTAGATCTGTTTCTCAGTCAGTCATTGTGTACTAATCAGCTTTTCCTTACTCTTAACAATATATCCAGGCATAAGACTTTATAAATTTCCTCCCTCCCTCCCCTCCCTCCCTCCCTTCCTTCCTTCGTTCCTTCCTTCCTTGCTTGCTTCTTTCCTTCCTTCTTTTCTCTCCCCTTCCTTCCTTCTTTTCTCCTTCCTTCCTTCCTTGCTTCTTTCCTTCCTTCTTCCCTCTCTCCCTCTCTCCTTTCCTTCCTTCCTTCCTTCTCTTCCTCCATCCCTTCCTCCCTCCTTCTCTCCCTTCCTCCCTTCCTCCTTCCCTTCCTTCTTTCCTCCCTTCCTCCCTTCCTCCCTCCCTCCCTCCCTTCTTTCCTTCTTTCCTTCTTTC
>NW_012271244.1:9862-13968 GCF_000151885.1 Dipodomys ordii
CTTTTTTTTCTTTTTGCTTATGTGGTGCTGAGGAATCGAACCCAGGGCCTCATGCATGCAAGGCAAGCACTCTGCCACTGAGCCACCTTCCCAGCCCCTGCATTACACTTCTTCTACTTGTGTTTTCCTACATTACTGGAGATGACAGATACATACCACTGTACCTGTGCTTCCTCCATAGCTGTGAAATAGGCACACACCTTTATATTCATACTCACTTGTTAATTGAGATAGGTCTTATGAAATTTTTTATGCCTGGGCTGGCCTTGAACTTCAGTCCCTCAATTTCCACCTCTCAAGTAGCTAGGATTACAGTCTTGAGCCTCTGAGCCCAACTCTTACAAGTCATTTTAAATGAACATATTCCATTGCGGGGATATATCAACACTTAACAAATTAGGAAGGGACATTAAGAAAGGCAGCAAAAGAAGTTTTTTTTTTTGCTTTAAAAAATGCCCTTAAACATTTTGAAAATAATCCTTTAAACCTGAACAATTACAAAGTTATTATATGTTTATAAAAGGAGATTCAATAAAACAGGTCAAATAGGAGACAATCAACAACAAAAATAGAACAAAATGAAATACAATAAATTATAAATCAGGGCTGGGAAGGTGGCTCAGTGGTAGAGTGCTTGCCTTGCATGCCTGAGGCCCTGGGTTCGATTCCCCAGCACCACATAAGCCAAAAGAAAGAAAGCTGGAAGTGGCGCTGTGGCTCAAGTGGTAGAGCGCTAGCCTTGAGCAGAAGAGCTGAGGGACAGCTCCCAGGCCCAGAGTTCAGGCCCCATGACTGGACCCCCCCAAAAAAAAAGTATAAATTAATAAAAACTGATTTCAGATTTCAGATCCTTTGAACTGTGAGAGAACAAATTGGTGTTTGAAGCTACCATGGCTATAGTAATTCATTACAACAGTTTAGGAAAAGAATGCTCCCTTGACCCTCAAGTTTTATTAGCTCTACATAAATTTCAGTTCTTTTTCTCTTTCTGGTTCTAGAATTTGAACTCAAAAGCTCACTTTGGGCTCAGCTGGTACTCTACCACTTGAACCATGTATCCAGTCTAGACTTTTGTTGGGTATTTTGAAGATGGAGAATATCAGTCTTTAATGCTTAGGTTACATCAAACCTTCATCCTGCGATCTCAATCTCTTGAGTAGCAAGGATTATAGGTATGAGCCACCAGCTTCTAACGTTGTTCCTTTTTTTTTTTTTTGGTTGGTGTGGGGCTTAAACTCAGCCTGGGTGCTGTCCCTCAGCTCTTCAGCTCAAGGCGAGCGCTCTACCACTTGAGATATAGCATTACTTCCTGTTTTCTGGTGGTTTATTGGAGATAAGAGTTTCACAGACTTTCCTGCCCGGGCTGGCTTTGACCCACCATCCTCAGATCTCAGCCTCCTGAGTAGCTAGGATTACAGGTGGGAGCCACCGGTGCCAGGCCTAATGTTGTTCTTTGTGTTAGAACTTTGGGCTAGAGACAGGTTTGGTGAAAGGTTGAAGATGGGAAGGTAAGTCAATATTCAAAAGTATTCTGGAGTTGTAAGTAAGAAAGGAAATCATGTTGTATATCTCAGTCAACGTAGACTGCTGTAAAACACAGATAACAGGGCTGGGAAGGTGGCTCAGTGGTAGAGCGCTTGCCTTGCATGCCTGAGGCCCTGGGTTTGATTCTTCAGCACCACATAAGCAGAAAAAGCCGTGGCTCAAGTTGTAGGGCACTAGCCTTGAGCTGAAGAGCTGAGGGACAGCACCCAGGCCCAGAGTTTAGGCCCCAGGACTGACTAAATAAATAAATAAATAAAAGAAAATAAAAGAAAAAAAGATAGGAGTCCAAGGTGCCTGCCACCAAAGACTTGGGTCACCAGAGTGAGCTACCGAAAACACCCCACCAATGCTTGTGAGGGCACAGAACTGACCATGGTGGATTGCAGATTGAGGACAAACTGGAAGAGTTCAAGGCAGGGGAGAAATCCAGATGGCCAGAACGTTGGCAGCAAAGTAGTACAGAGGGGCCAGGAGTTCTTTGATAGCAATGGGAACTTGCTACAGATTTTGAGATAGGACCTGGCTTTATGAAATATACCTGACAAATGTATTTAGAGCTGCCAGGATTCATTTATTCATTCATTCCTCCCTTTTCTTCCTTTCTTTCTTCCTTCCTTTCTTCCTTCTTTCTTTCTTTCTTGCCTGTCCCGGGGTTTCAACTCAGAGTTTGTCCCTGAGCATTTTGGCTCAAGGCTAGAACTTTACCACTTGATTCACAGCTCCACTTCTGGCTTTTGGTAGTTAATTGGAGATAAGAGTCTCAATGACTTTCCTGCCTGGCTGGCTTCAAACCAGGATCTTAGATCTCAGTCTTCTAAGTAGCTAGGATTTCAGACATGAACCACCAGTGCCTGGCTGAACTGCCAGGATGTCTGCCTATGAATTAGCCATTTCAGCATCTGAGGAAGAGATGCACCTGTGATGTGGGCAGAAAGAGCTACTTGAATAGACTGAAGTTTCCTTGGTGCATAGCTTTCAGTCTTTATATACATTTCTGGTGTTGGGATACTGTATGTTGAAAACTGTTGTTTGTGTAGTTACTAGTTTCTGTAATACTTGTGATAATATGTTAGAGAAAAGAAAGTTTTCTTTGTGATTTTATTTCCTTCTTGATCACTGAACACTAACAGTTCTGAATTGTGTTCTGGACTACTCAGATTAATTGGTTGTAATGCTTATAAGCAAATAAGATAAAATGTAGCAAAAAAATTTTACCTGCAAGCTGGGTGTTAGTGGCTCACACCTGTGATCCTAGCTACTCAGGAGGCTGAGATCTGAGGATTCTGGTTCAAAGCTAGCCTGGCAGAAAAGTGTGTGAAACTCTTATCTCCAATAAATCACTCAGAAAACCAGAAGTGGTGCTGTGGCTCAAGTGGTAGAGTACTAGCCTTGAGCTGAAGACCTGAGGGACAGCACCCAGGCCCAGAGTTTAGGCCCTGGGACTGACCAAAAACAAAACAAAACAAAACAAAAAAAACCCAAACACACACACACACACACACACACACACACACACACACACACACACACACCAGAATTTTGTTTTTCCCAGTTGAAGACTAAGGTGTCTGCAGAGAGTCGTTTTCTTAGAAGTGTACAGTGTACAGAGTGTCACTTCCTTGTGTACTCACCTGGCAGAGAGCTCTAGCTTTTTCCTCTTCTAGTAAATGCCACCAATCCCATCATAAGAATTCTATCCTTCGGCTGGGAAGGTGGCTCAGTGGTAGAGTCCTTGCCTTGCATGCATGAAGCCCTGGGTTTGATTCCTCAGCACCACATAAGCAGAAAAAGCTGGAAGTGGTGCTGTGGCTCAAGTGGTAGAGTCCTGCCCGTGAGCAAAGAGCCCGGGAACAGCATCCAAGCACAGAGTTCAAGCCCCGGGACTGGAAAAAAAAACAAAAAAAGAATTCTACCCTTACAACTCCATCTAAAGGCTCTGCTTTTAGATATACTACACTGGGGTTAAGGGTTCAATATATGAATGTTGGGAGCACCCCACTTTCTGTCCATAGCCTCTGGCTGAGGAGACTGGGGGGTGCCTCACTGGGTTTTGGGTGACTCCAACTCTTGACTGTTTTCATGACTACTCTTACTTTCATATACAGCAAGGATGGAGGTGCTGTGTGATTGTTGCCATAGACATTGGAAGGATGGTACTGATGGCTCACGACTGTAATCCTAGCTATTGAGGCCGAGATCTGAGGATTGCAGTTCCAAGCTAGCTGGGGAAGCAAAGTCCACAAAACTTCCCAATGAACTATGAACAAGTCAGAAGTAGAGCTGTGTGGCTCAAGTGGTAGAATGCTAGCCTTGAGCAAAAGAAGGTCAGGACAGCACCCAGGTCCTGAGTTCAAGCCCCAGGATCCACACACAAAACTTTTAAAAAAGGAAAAAGAAAAAGAAATTGGAGCCGGGCACTGGTGGCTCACGCCTGTAATCCTAGCTACTCAGGAGGCTGAGATCTGAGGATCGCGGTTCAAAGCCAGCCCGGGCAGGAGAGACCGTGAGACTCCTATCTCCAATAAACCACCAGAAAACCGGAAGTGGCGCTGTAGCTCAAG
>NW_012271245.1:0-2178 GCF_000151885.1 Dipodomys ordii
CTTGAGCTGAAGAGCTGAGGGACAGCGCCCAGGCCCAGAGTTCAAGCCCCACGACTGACAAAAAAAAAAAAAAATATTGTCAATGTTTCTCTAAGTTACTTGCTATACTCTCTGGGTTACCCTTCCCCTATTCAGAATTCTGGAAGCCATGACTAACAGGAAGTAGGAGAGCAGAACTTCAGTTCTGTTTCTATAGTGCCTAAGTATATACAGCACATCCAACTAAGCTACACCAGTTGCTAAGAGCAAACACTTTACCTCCCATCTGCAGTAAGAAGTTACGTTTCACCACTTGAGGTATTTGCCCAAGCCCCAAAGGAGATGGCAGATGAGAAAGAAAAATAAAGAAAGCAGATGGATGAAAAACTGAGAAGGAAAGGAAGGCAGGGGTCTGCATGCCATTAACCATTACTTTTCCAGTCTTCTTTACGTTCTCATATGTTATGGTGCTTATGGTAAAAGATGCAGAGAAACCTCTCCAGCTCTTACAGTTCTTCATAAGCAAGAAGACTGAGAAAAGGATAATCATTAACAAGTCATTTTAAATGCTCTGGATAAGAAATGGCTAAGTTGAATTTTTAATCACCTTTAATCATAAGAGTATTCAGCATGTTTACTTTTTTCCTTTCTACACACCTTGCCAATTGTAATTCTTATGCCTAAATATGGAAAGAATGTTTTCTGATTTAGCCATTTTATGCTAAGTAATTTCTTTAAATTATTGATTACATTCACCAAATTATTTTTTAAAAAAAGATGAGAGGCTTACTATTGATAGTGTTTCAGGTCATTTGCAAACACTAAAATATCTGATGAGAAACTCTTAAGTTTCTGACATTTGAGGGTCCCAGGTTTGCTCACTTTTTTTGCATCATCATTATCATCATTGTTAGATGAGACAAGGTTCAAATCATGTAGTTTAGGCTAATCATGAACTAGCTCTACAGCCCAAGGCTGGTCTCAAACTCAAGATCATCCTCTCTCCAGAGGGCTAAGATTAAAGATGTGTACCACCTGGCTCTTTGTGTGATATTTAAACATACACTTGCATGTAGACACAACCGCTCTGAGCATCACGGCAACAGAAGGGCAAGACCTCTGGAAAGCACCTGGCCAAAGCTTTGCGATTATGGCAAGGAAGGGCAAGGCACTGACTGTGTACTTGACAGTAGAAGCAGTGGTTCGGTGGTTCTTGTCACATGTCAGGACTGCTGTGAGGCTGCTAGGGATTTAAGGGACACTGATGGAAATGGTTTGGGAGCAGCACTCACAGCCAAAGCCTCATGGGCAAAGTACTTCCACAGACAGGGGGGGAGGGGATAGGGCAAGATCATAAAGATCTGGAGTTTACATTTGCTATTTAATGTTTAGACTTAGTAATCACAAAAAAATCCTTAATTTATAATTTTAAAATTATGAATCATCTTTCTAAAAGGTTCCTTTCATTTTTATCCTTTTTGTTTGATTACCCTGTCTATCTAAAACTAGCTAGCTAGCTCACTGTACTGGAGCTTAAACTCAGTGTTTTCAACTCTCAGCTTTTTTGCTCATGGCTAGTGCTCTACCATTTGAACAATGCCTCAAGTCAGACCTTTTTCCTAGTTAATAGAAAACAAGAGTCTCCCAAATTTTTCTGCCTATGCTAGCTTCAAACCTAAATTCTCTGATCTAAATTACCTAACTAGCTAGAATTATAGGCAGAAACTACCAGCATTCAGCTCAAGACTTGCACTTTTGCCTGAGGTGGCCTTCAACTATGGCCTCCTACCAATACTCTCCTGTAGCTAGGATTATAGATGTGAACCACAGAACCTAGCATATATTTAGATGGGGATCTAGCTATCTTTTTACTCAAGTTGGTCTCTGACCACATACCTCCTGATTTCCACCTCCCAACAAGCTGGAATTACACACATGTGTTACCATGTCTGGGTTAGAAAATTAATTACTTAAATAATTATTTCCCTTAAGGGAGCCCATTTGTTACTCTTTATTCAGACTTTCAGAAAATAGGGAACTTACTCCTTAAACAAAGAGATCTTGAAATCCTAGCCGGGCGCTGGTGGCTCACGCCTGTAATCCCAGCTACTCAGGAGGCTGAGATCTGAGGATCGCAGTTCAAAGCCAGCCTGGGCAGGAGAGACCGTGAGACTCCTATCTCCAATAAACCACCAGAAA
>NW_012271245.1:7908-9970 GCF_000151885.1 Dipodomys ordii
GCGTGAGCCACCAGCGCCCGGCAACATTTTTGTATTTGTATTATATTATGGAATTTATCACATACTGCCATGTTAGTGGTATCTACTATATATACATATATATGCACAAAATGAAATATGTATATATGTATATTATATACTACGTATAGGTTATACTAAAATCCAATATATAAATTTATATATGTGTGTTATACAAATAACTTTGTGCTCACAAATATATCCTTGTATGCAATGCAAATGTATCACTGTATTTAATTGTTCATTCTTCAAGCAATTCATTCATTCATTCATTTTGTAACATGGTCTCATTATGCTGTCTAGACTAATCCTAAACTCCTGGGCTCAAGGGATCCTCTTGTCTCAGTCTCTTGAGTAATTGGGACTACAAGTGCTGACACCATACCCTGCTTAAAGGACTTAACAGTATTAATATTAGACAGATGGAATCTAAGGCAAAAAAATTATTAGTGGTTAGTAATTATTAGCTCCATGGAACAGACAGATACAAACCAATAATTACATTTTATTGTGATACTATTAAAAAATAAGTACAAGCCAAGTACCAGTGAGTCACACCTGTAATTCTAGCTACTCAGGAGGCTGAGATCTGAAGATCAAGATTCAAAGCTAGCCTGGGCAGGAAGGTTCATGAAAACTCTTTATCTCCATTAACCACCAAAAACAAAAAACAAAAAAACAAAACTGGAAGTAGAGGTGTGGCTCAAGTGCTAGCCTGGAGCACAAAAGCTGATGGAAAGCATCCAGGCTATGAGTTCAAGTCCCAGGTCTGGCACACACGCGCGCGCACACACACACACACACACACACACACAAACATACACACACACACAAATAAATTAAGATCTGGAAATCTGCCAAGACATTGGTGACTAATGTATATAAATCTCAGCTACTTCGGCGGCTAAAATCGGAGGATCAAGAAGATTCAGAGTCAGCCTGTACAGACAAATCCTTGAGACCTTTTTTTTTTTTGCCAGTCCTGGGGCTTGAACTCAGGACCCACTTCTGTCCCTGAGCTTCTTTTGTTCAAGGCTAGCGCTCTACCATTGAGCCACGGCTCCACTTCTGGCTTTTTCTGATTACGTGGAACTGAAAAATTGAATCCAGGGCTTCATGCATGTTAGGTGAGCACTCTACCATTAAGCCATGTTCCTAGTCCCACCCTGGGACTTTTATCACCAACTAATCAGCAAAAAGCCAGAAGTAAAAGTAGGTTCAAGCAGTAGAACTCCATCCTTGAATGAAAAAGCCAAACCAATGGGTCATAATGTAATCCTAGCTACTAAGGCTGAGCTCTAGAGGACTGAAGTTTGAAGCTAGTCTGGGCAGAAACAAGTTTGAAATTCCATCTCCAATTAATGAACAAAAGCTGAGCTAGAGGCATGGCTCAAGTGGTAAAGCACTAGCAATGGGCAAAAAGCTGAATGAGCTTAAGGCCCTTTAGTTCATGTTCTCCTAGTACTAGGAGAAAAAAGAGAGAGAAAGAGGTAATATTGGTGAAGAGGGACTCTTATATACTTACTGTTAGTAGGAACATATAGTATTAGTATAAACATTATGAAAAAAACGGTGGTTCCAAAAAAACTAAATAGCCCTTTGAACAACTACTTAAAGATAATAAAAATGTGATTTGAAAAAATAGAACTGAGGGGCTGGGAAGGTGGATCAGTGGTAGAGTGCATGCCTTGCATGCATGAGGCCCTGAGTTCGAGTCTTCAGCACCACATAAACAAAAAAAGCCAGAAGTGGTATGGTGGCTCAAGTGGGAGAGCACTAGCCTTGAACTGAAGAGCTGAGGGACAGTACTCAGGCCCAGAGTTCAGGCCACAGGACCGACCAAAAAAAAAACAAAATAGCACTGAGAATGCAGATCAGTGATAGTGTACTTTGCCTTGCCTATACAAACCCTGGGGGGCTTTTTTTGTTTTTTTCTTTTGGGTCGGGTTGTGGGGCCTGAACTCTGGGCCTGGGCGCTGTCCCTCAGCTCTTCAGCTCAAGGCTAGCACTCTACCACTTGAGCCACAGCGCCACTTCCGGCTTT
>NW_012271246.1:0-2185 GCF_000151885.1 Dipodomys ordii
GGGCTGGGAAGATGGCTCAGTGGTAGAGTGCTTGCCTTGCATGCCTGAGGCCCTGGGTTTGATTCCTCAGCACCACATAAGCAAAAAGGAAAAAACCGGAAGTGGCGCTGTGGCTCAAGTGGTAGAGCACTAGCCTTGAGCTGAAGAGCTGAAGGACAGTGCCCAGGCCCAGAGTTCAGGCCCCATGACCGGACCCAAAAAGAAAAAAAAAAGAAAGAAAGAAAGAAAGAAAAGAAAAGAAAAACAAAATCTAGAGGCAGGCAATGGTGGCTCACGCCTGTAATCCTAGCTACTCAGGAGGGTTAGATCTGAGGATAGCAGTTTGAAGGTAGTCCAGGGAATAAAGTTTGTGAGATTCTATCTCCAATTAACCACTAGAAAACTGGAAGCGGAGCTGTGGCTTAAGGTGGTAGAGTGCTAGCCTTAAGAGAAAAAGCTCAGGGACAGTGCCCAAGCCCTGAGTTCAAGCTTTATGACTAACAACAACAAAAATATCTACAGAAAAAAAGAGCACTACTGTTTTTTGGGTGTGGGGGGATTCTTTTTGAAATGCAGTCATTCAATTCAGAAATCAGATGTCCTACTGGGCACTGGTAGTTCTTGCCTGCAATCTTAGCTTCTTAGGAGGCTGAGATCTGAGGATCATGGTTCAAAGCAAGCAAGGGCAGAAAAGTCTGTAAGACTCTAAATGTATTTCCAATATAAACTACTTAGTAATAGCCAGCCAGAAGTGTTGCTGTGGCTCAAGTAGTACAGTGCTAGCTTTAAGCACAAAGAAGCTCAGGGACAGAGTTCAGGCCCTGAGTTCAAGCTCTAGGCCAGGCAAAAAAAAAAAAGAAAAAGAAAAAAAAAGGAACTAACTAGATGTCCTATTTGGATTAGTTATCAAAGCAGGTAAGACTTTTTAGATACTATAATTTTGTCTATACAAAGCTACATACAAACTAGGGACCTGTGGCCCATGCCTATAATTCTAGCTACTTAAGAGACTGATATTGGGAAGAAGGTAGTTAGTTCAAAGCCAGGCCAAGCAAAAAACCCGAAACTCCATCTCCAAAATAACCACCAAAAGTAAGACTAGAAATATGATACAAGAGATGGAGAACCAACTGAATAAGTAAGCCCAGCAAGAGTTGGTCCTGAGTTCAAACCTCAGTATTAGCCTCCAGAAAACTATACCCAACATTTTGAAATAACAGCCTGCTCTAAAAAAGAAAGTTCTCGGGCTAGGAATGTGGCTTAGTGGTAGAGTGCTTGCCTAACATACATGAAGCCCTGGGTTTAATTCCTAGTACAACATAATCAGAAAAAGCCAAAAGTGGTGCTGTGGCTCAAGTGGTAGAGAGCTCGCCTGGAGCACAAAGAGGCTCAGTGACAGTGCCCAGGCCCTGAGTTCAAGCCCCAGGACTGGCAAAAAAAAAAAAAAAGGTTCCCATTCCCTTATACATTATAACTTAGTAGAAACAAATTTCATGCTGAACTTTGTATCAATGTATTTATGATATATAAATATGCAGAAAGTTAATATACCTCTTGGATTTTCTTTTTTTTTTTTTTTGGTCCTCGTGGGGCCTGAACTCTGGGCCTGGGCGCTGTCCCTCAGCGCTTCAGCTCAAGGCTAGCGCTCTACCACTTGAGCCACAGCACCACTTCTGGCTTTTTTTCTTTTTTTTGGTTGGTCGTGGGGCTTGAACTCTGGGCCTGGGCGCTTTCCCTCAGCTCTTCAGCTCAAGGCGAGCACTCTACCACTTGAGCTACAGCGCCACTTCCGGTTTTCTGGTGGTTTATTGGAGATAGGAGTCTCAAGGTCTCTCCTGCCCGGGCTGGCTTTGAACCATGATCCTCAGATCTCAGCCTCCTGAATAGCTAGGATTACAGGCGTGAGCCACCAGCGCCTGGCCTGGCTTTTTTTCTTATGTGGTTCTGAGGAATCGAACCCAGGGCTTTAGGCATGCAAGGCAAGCCCTCTACCACTGAGCCACCTTCCCAGCCCCTCTTGGATTTTCTTAAACTAATTTTCTGTGTTCTGAAATAATTTCCTCACATTGAATGGATTAACCTAACTATTAAATAAAAATTAGATGTCCTGGGGCTGGGAAGGTGGCTCAGTGGTAGAGCGCTTGCCTTGCATGCCTGAGGCCCTGGTTCGATTCCTCAGCACCACATAAGCAAAAAGAAAAAAGCC
>NW_012271246.1:5130-6585 GCF_000151885.1 Dipodomys ordii
TAGGAGTCTCACGGTCTCTCCTGCCCGGGCTGGCTTTGAACCGTGATCCTCAGATCTCAGCCTCCTGAGTAGCTAGGATTACAGGCGTGAACCACTGGTGCCCGGCCCAAATAAATTTTATACCTGGTTTACAGACTCATAAACCTGTACTTACGTGCATGTTCTAAGGATTAAATGAATTGACCTGTGATA
This sequence comes from Dipodomys ordii, assembly GCF_000151885.1. Lineage (NCBI taxonomy): Eukaryota > Metazoa > Chordata > Mammalia > Rodentia > Heteromyidae > Dipodomys > Dipodomys ordii. Next base: position 5,323 of record NW_012271246.1, read on the forward strand.
CACTTAAGAATTCTAAGTGTATGGGCTGGGAAGGTGTCTCTGGTAAAGTGCCTGCCTTGCATGCATGAGGCCCTGGGTTTGATTCCTCAGCATCATATAAACAAACAAAAAAGCCAAAAGTGGCACTGTGGCTCAAGTGGTAGAGCTCTACCCCTGAGTTGAAGAGCTGAGAACAGTGCTCAGGCCCAGTGTTCAGGCCCCACGACCGACCAAAAAAATTATAAAAAAAGAATTCTAAGTGTTGTGCCAGGCATTGCTGGTTCACACCTGTAATCCTAGCTACTCAGGAGGCTGAGATCTCAGGATCACAGTCCAAAGCCAGCCTAGTCAGTTAAGTCCTGAGAGTCTTATCTCCAATAAACCACTCACCAGAAGTGGGCTGTGACTCAAGTGGTAGAGTGCTTGCCTTGAGCTGAAGAGCTGAGGGATAGCACCCAGGCCCAGAGTTCAAGCCCCAGGAAGGGAAAAAAAAAAAAAAAAAAAAGCTCAGCACCGAGGCCCTGACCTCAAGCCCCAGGAAGGGAAAAAAATTACTTTCTAATAGAAGGAAAAAAAGTAAACAGATCAACACAAAAATATGTTTACATGCTATGCAAAACAAAATGCTAGAAAAGAGGGTTTCAGACTTGTAACTGGATAACTAGGGAAAATCTAAGGAGACGCTCAAATGAGGCCTAGATGGTAAGAGGTAGCTAGCTGCGAGGACTGAGGAACCATTCAGGTAGAGGATACACCTAGTGCAAAGGCTCCTAAAAAGTTAGCTCTGCTGGGAGATGAAAGGAGAGAAATAGAAAAGACTCTTTGTAAAGATTTTGTATTTATCTTTTATATATCAAGTTCATGAAAGATTAGAGATAGTTTCATGCCAGTATATATGTTTTTTGTTTTTGCCAGGCCTGGGGCTTAAACTCAGGGCCTGGGCACTGTCCCTGAGGTGCTTTTGCTCAAGACTAGCGTTCTACCACTTGAGCCACAGAACCCTTTCCAGCCTTTTCTGTTTATGTGGTACTGAGGAATCAAACCCAGGGTTTGTTGAATGCTAAGCAAGCATTCTACTACTAAGCGCCACCTTCCCAGTCCCTGCTATATATATATATATATGTCAGTCATGGACTTGAACTCAGCCTGGGTACTGTCCCTAAGCTTTTCAGCCACCAGTGCCGCCTGGCTTCCAAATAATTTTTTTTTTTTTTTTTTGGTCGGCCCTGGGGCTTGCACTCTGGGCCTGGGCGCTGTCCCTCAGCTCTTCAGCTCAAGGCGAGC
>NW_012271247.1:0-311 GCF_000151885.1 Dipodomys ordii
ATTTCTTTTATGGCTAGGGAGGTTGAGCATTTCTTCATGTGTCTATTGGCTATCCTTCTTTCCTCTTTAGACAAGTTTCTCTTTAAGTCTTTAGCCCACTTATGTATTGAGCAGTTGTTTCTTCTTCTTCAGACTTTTTAACATCTTACAGCTGTGCTTTGCAAATTAAACTATTCAGTTCCTTGGCTTCAGATACTCAGATGCAACAACTGGAAACACAAAGCGATAAATTTGATATTAATAACTTTTCTCAACTGATTTTTATGGTGATAAAAGTTTGGAATCCATTGTTTTGGAATTTCTCAAGCATA
>NW_012271247.1:5471-6909 GCF_000151885.1 Dipodomys ordii
ATAGTCCCTGTACAGTTTAGAAAAGAAAACTAAGAAATTAAATTGGCAGATTCTGCTGATTGTTAGAAAATGTTTAAAATTTCTCATATAAACATATAGGAAAATAAAGAATTTAAAGTCTAAAATGTATAATGATATCTTAGATAATATGTACTAGTTAATATATTCTATGTTAGTTTTACATTAAATAGTGGTTTTAGTTTTGGAGATGAAATACAAAAGGAAAAATATCAAAAACACATCAGTAAGGGCTGGGAAGGTGGCTCAGTGGTAGAGTGCTTGCCTTGTATGCATGAGGACCTGGGTTTGATTCCTTAGCACCACATAAGCAGAAAAAGCCAGAAGTGGAACTGTGGCTCAAAGTGGTAGAGTGCTAGCCTTGAGCTGAAGAGCTGAGGGACAGTGACCAGGCCCAGAATTCAGGCCCCACACTGGCAAGAAACACACACACACACACACACACACACACACACACACACACACACCAGTAAACACTGTGGTTTTTTTTTTTTAAATCATCTTCTATTCTCCAGTACTTTAAGTTTGCTACTAATATTTAGGATTATAAAGATTCTCATTTCAAGAGGCTTTATACTATCAGGATGCTGACAATATGAGGAAATATAATAATAATAGGTCAGGTGCTAGTGGCTCAAACTTGTAATCCTACCTACTCAGAAGCCTGAGATCTGAGAACTGTAGCTCAAAGCCAGCTTGGGTAGGAAAGTCTATGAGACTTATTTCTAATTAACCACTGAAATACAAAAGTGGACCTGTGGTTCAAGTTGTAGAGGGCTAGCCTTAAGCACGAAAGCTCAGGGACAGCACCCAGTCCTTAAGTTCAAGCCCCGGGACACACACACACACACACACACACACACACACAGCAATAATCTCAGAGTGAAAAAGATAGTAGGGAATGGTATTAATCACAGAAATGTTTTACTGGTACCAGAATGCTTCACATTCCTTGTAAACAACATCACTGTTACTTTAGTTGAAAAGCCATGTTAAGGAGAAAGTATATATTGAATGGTGAAAATATGCTCTCTCCTTCATACCAAGCATACTTAATGCCGAGACTATTTTTTCGAGGAAGGTAATTCAAAACTTTTCTCATATTCCAGGAAAATCTTTTTTTTTTTTTTTGTCAGTAGTGGGGCTTGAACGCTGGGCTTGGGCGCTGTCCCTCAGCTCTTCAACTCAAGGCTAGCACTTTACCAATTTGAGCCACAGGGCCACTTCTGGCTTTTTTTGCTTATGTTGTGTTGAGGAATCAAACCCAGGGCCTCTTGCATGCAAGGCAAGCACTCTACCATGGTGCCATCTTCCCAGCCCCCAAGCAAACCTTTCTTAAAGAACAAATGGGAATCATCAGGCATTTAACCCTAACTTGAAAAGTACTGTAGATTCATGGGGAAAATTCTCAAAGAAGAAT
>NW_012271248.1:0-4800 GCF_000151885.1 Dipodomys ordii
AACCTTGGAATACAATTTTTTCTCTCCTTATTAAGTTAGGAACTTTCGATGTTAACTTAAAATTTTCTAGTGGTTAATTGGAGGTAAGAGTCTTAAGGACCTACCTGCCCCAGCTGACTTTAAACTGTGATCCTCAGATCTCAGTGGCTTGAGTAGCTAGGACATAAGCTTGAGCTATTAGTGCCCAGCTAATGAAGGATTTTAATGGGGATCTTCTTTTCCTTTATTTGCTAAGAATTTTATCAAAATGAGGTGGCAAATTTTTTCCAAAGCTTTTCCTGCATCTACTGAGATGATAATAATTTTCTCTTAATTGTGTTGTTGATCAGATCCAGCCTTGAAATTGTTCAGCAAGTGCTCTACTACTGAGTTCTATTACCAGCTATAAAGCTTTTCATTGTAATCTCCCTTGCATTCCTAAAAGTTGAATTTAGCCAAACATTAGAAATGTTTTTAGGTGTTACTCAATATGATGTTTAATATTTTGTTCACCATATCTGCATGTTCATTCAGAAGTGAGGCAGCATATTTCTATTTTTATATTTTTGCACTTTATTGTTAATATTTATTGGTTTTAAACAGAAAATAAATTATCCTTATTTTTTTTCCATTTTCTTTATGGCTTTTTTCAGTATATACAAATTGCCAGCAATACTACTTTTGCATTTGGGGGCCATTAACTAAGTTAAGGATTACCTGGAGATGGACACCCTGAAAACACAACAGTTGATCAGATAAGCAAGATGTGAAGTATAGTCAGGACAAAGGGATGACACATGTCCCAGGCAGAATACAGTGAGTGTTCAGTACTCTTTATTATTCAAAATGGTATAAAATTTTTAATTTAGGAATTGTTTGTTTCTGAACACTTTCAGAGAACAGTTAACTGTGGGTAAATGAAACCATGAAAAGTAAAGTTGCATAGAAGAGACTACTGTATATTCAAATTTCACAAAGACTTCAAAACCTATTTCTCAAGAACTCAAAGATCTGATGCAGTCAGGAATCCACTGTGTATCCAACAAAATTAAAAAGAGTGAGGTAAGAATGGGCTATGACAATATTGAAAAGGGTGATATTGATCAAGATATATATAAATTGCTTTGTTAAATGGCAGTTCCTTTGTACAACTACTTAAAGGTAATAATTTTTATTTTTATTTTTTGGGTCCCGTCGTGGGGCCTGAACTTGGCCTGGGCACTGTCCCTCAGCTCTTCAGCTCAAGGCTAGCACTCTACCACTTGAGCCACAGCACCACTTCTGGCTTTTTTTCTTTTGCTTATGTGGTGCTAAGAAATCAAACCCAAGGCCTCATGCATGCAAGGCAGCGCTCTACCACTGAGACACCTTCCCAGCCCCTAGGTAATAATTTTTAAAAGACAGGAGATGGGATAAACATTATCAACTATTAATTTGCTTGAAATAGTGGTAGACTTTAGGACATTAATTATCTACAAGAATTTTCTTTTTTTCTACCATCTATGTAATAGTAAAGAAGAAATTCATTTTAGTTGGAAATGCTTTTTATTGATAGGTTTATTTAGAAGGCAAATTGACAAAACAAAATGTTTCTAGCTCAAGTAAAGGATTCAACAGTTTTAGGTTTATGTTCAGATACTGCTTGCATAACATTGGGAAGATGAATCCCCACAATATATGAGGATATTGTGCAATACTGGGTTCAACAACTGTTTAATACAGAACAAGTGCTACCATTTCTACCCAAATGTGCATACATTGAGACTTAAAACAAAATATCACCATAGCTACTAATAGTCTGAAGCTTGGCCTCCATATAAACCCACAAACACACACACTCACACACACACACACACACACACACACACACACACACACCAAATGCATGCCTGAAATGATCCAGTGCTACAGGAAAATTTATTACATGTTGGAATCTAGAATGTATGATAGGTAGAGAGGCCTTACACCTTACAGCTGTTACTTTAGAAAGGTTGTCATTATAAACCTTTTTATGCCCTTTGAAATATAATCCTACCATCCTCAAACTGTTTCATCAGACTGTCTTTATGAAATGCACACATCAAACAACAACAGCAACAACAAACAACAAACTTTCAAGGTCACTTCTAATCCCTAAGAGAAGAAAAGGTCCTAACTTCTAGTAATCTCTTACTCTAACATACATTGCTGCTTCCTGTAAGGACGATAGGAGAGGCTTGTTTCTCTTATTGATAAGTGACAGCCAAACGCCTAGATGATCTTAATCATGATCATCCTCCATTGGCAGCCCTGTCTTCTTACCACACTCCAGCCTCTAAAATGTCTCCATTCATGTGTTTCAGTGAAGTAGAGCTTAACTCATTCTAGACCTACTTCCCTACCACAAAGATTCATTACTAAATAAGATCTTTCCTCAAAGCTTTTTTTTTTTTTTTTGGGTCCAGTTGTGGGGCCTAAACTCTGGGCCTGGGCGCTGTCCCTCAGCTCTTCAGCTCAAGGCTAGCGCTCTACCACTTGAGCCACAGCGCCACTTCCGGCTTTTTTCTTTTTGCTTATGTGGTGCTGAGGAATTGAACCCAGGGCCTCTTGCATGCAAGGCAAGCGCTCTACCACTGAGCCACCTCTTGGAAATGATTTTTAAGCATATATGAAAATTAAAAAATGAAAACTCTTCAAACTGTTTTAGGAAGAGCAAAGGAAATGAGCAAGTGGGAGGAGGTTGAGTTTGATCAGGGTACAATGCATTGTATGGATATGTCACAATCTCACACCCCCGTATAACCAATAAAATGTTAATAAAATGTTGGGAAAAAGAGCTTGGAAGAATCATAATTTTTTGTCCATTTCAATTTAAATTTTATTTATCAATGTATTTAACATTATTATGGTTCTGAAATCTTTCATTCCCATTTTTAATTGTGGTAAAAAAACACATCTATAATACTTATCCTTTAATATATTGTAAATCATTTTAAGTGTTCACACTGAAATAGTTTCAAGAAATGCATGTTTTTAAGCAACAGTCACCACACCACCCTCCATTTCTAAAACCATTTCATATTACAAAATTGAAAATGCATACCCTGTAAACAATAACTCCATTTTCACATTCTCTCATGTCCCTTATAAAGCACCATTCTACTTGTTGTGTCATTGATCATGACTCTACATACCTCATACAAGTGGAATTGTACTGTATGATGTTTTGAGATTGGCTCTTTTTGTTTATAGAATAAGGTCTCCGAGACTCATCTACCCTGTAGCCTTTGTCTGAATCCCACTCTTCTGTAAAGATGGAGTAAGATTCCATTGTATGCACCTACCACACTTTGTTTGTGCATTCATCTTTCAATGGACACTTGCAATACTTCTGCAGTTCGGCTATCATCAATAATATTAGTATGAATGTGGTTGCACAAATATATGTTCAGAACTCACTTTCAAATTTCTTGAAAGAGTAAACTTGCTGCATCATATGATCATTGTTATTTTAATTTTTGAGAAAAAATGCTTTTCCCATAGTTTCTATCATTTAATATGTTTAAGTTATTTTACTAATTTTATTAATCATTTTCAATAATTCTTAGTTACTGCTTTAAAGTTCAGTTTTTCAACTATGATTTTATTGCCTTAACTATTAGAAAGTAGAGCTGAAGTAACAATAATAAACATGAAGATCTCTTGACTAAAGGTAGAGGAGACCACATTTTTTCCTGGTATATTCTGTAAAAAAAAAAAAAAATCCCTTCAGAACTAAATTAGACCTGCCATTCTCATTTTGAGCAGTCTCTTTTACTTTTCAGAAGAAACATCCTGAAGCGAAACTGCAGCTCTACTTCTTACTATTTGAAAGAAAGTTATTAGGATTGTGGTAAATTCTCAACAAATATAGGTTGTCATCATTTTACAAAATTATTTTTTCCAGCCAATCAGCAGAGATACAGAGTACAATTTTCTTTCCTAAGATAATAATATATTCATCCCCAAAGACAACTCAAGAACTCAGCTATGACTGTGATATTAAATATTTCTAAGAATACTCAGTCTCTTGGTTATAAATTCAAATGACATGGAAGAACACTAATTAGTATTTTTATTATCTCACTTAAACCCCACGAGTGAAGTTAATAATAATGGAAGAGTTATCACCATTTTTTAGATTAAGTAAATGAAATTTACATAGTGACTTAGCCCATTTTCTTATATTATATATACTACAGAATTGATGAATTAAAACCAACAAAAGTTTACTTGGCTAACAATTTTGGAGTCTAAGAATTCAGGTTTTCTTGCTGTATTATGACATAGTAGAGTTATTTTTCTCCTGTCTATATGTATCAATTTGGAATGTCAACTAGTCTTTTTATCTTTCTTTTTAATTTTAATTTTATTGTCAAGGTGATGTACGGAGGGCTTACAGTTACATAAGTAAGGTAGTGAGTACATTTCTTGTTGAACTTGTTACCCCCTCCCTCATTTTTCTCCCTCTTTCCTTCTCTCCTTCCCTACCCTCAATTACACAGACTCACATCTGATTATCATCATTCTCTTTCAGATTTTCCTTACTAGTTGTTCAAAATAAGGATCACATAATTCTAAACAACTAAAAACAAATATGTTATTGTCACCTACATGATATTTAGTGTACACAGGCACACATTTCCCGAAGACTATCTTCCCCAGAAAGGCTACAAAGGAGAATCATGGGGGCTGGGAAGGTGGCTCAGTGGTAGAGCGCTTGCCTTACATGCCTGAGGCCCTGGGTTCGATTCCTCAGCACCACATAAGCAAAAAGAAAAAAAAGCCGGAAGTGGCGCTGTG
>NW_012271249.1:0-1612 GCF_000151885.1 Dipodomys ordii
GCGCCACTTCCGGTTTTCTGGTGGTTTATTGGAGATAGGAGTCTCACGGTCTCTCCTGCCCAGGCTGGCTTTGAACCGCCATCCTCAGATCTCAGCCTGCTGAGTAGCTAGGATTACAGGCGTGAGCCACCAGCACCCGGCTATTACTGTAACTTTTGACTAGGTACATGAACATAAATGCAAACACATGCACACGTACATGGCTTGTTAAGGATTAAAGTTGTTATTTTGGAAACTGTTGATGTAAGTTTTAATGTGGGAATAAAATGGCTCTTTCTGAAATGGGAGTAAAAGGCACTTCTATTTAGATGGAGGGTTATGTTATGTTGACATTAGCAGTAATTAATGTCTCTTATATTTAAGGTATGTATTTGATTTCCAAGTACATTCGGAAGAACACAGATACTGTGGTGGTCTTCTCTGGAGAAGGGTCAGATGAACTTACACAGGGCTACATATATTTCCATAAGGTAAGCACTTTGAAAAGGGAGTGGATATTCATGCTAGGTAGAGATGTCTGAATTACTGTTTTCTACGTCTGTCCTTCATGTCTTGTGATTAGCTTGTGAGTTTGTATCTATTCTTCAGTTAAGCATGATAAGCATCTTTTTGTTTCTTAGTCCTTCTGATATGCTGGCTGCTTCCCAAGCTGCCATTGTATTTGTTCTCACACTAACAGTTTGAGAAGGGGGGATACCTATTTTATAATGCATTGCCTGCCTCTGTCCAGTCATCTACTCCTAACCTTTCTATCTTGGCTATCTTCTGTACTAGAAAATATGTAAAGAGAAATGAAAGCCGTTTCATGTGCCAGAAGCAAAGCTGTTGATTAGCTTTTTGTTTGTAAAATAGGCTCCTTCTCCTGAGAAGGCTGAGGAGGAGAGTGAGAGGCTTCTAAAGGAACTCTATTTGTTTGACGTTCTCCGTGCAGACCGAACTACTGCTGCCCATGGGTAGGTCCATATCTTCACATATGGTTTTATTTTTTAAGCTACTCAGAAGGTGGAGATAGGAGTCATACACAGTCAAGACCAGCACAAGCAAAAACACATGTATCCTATCCAGTACCAAACCAAAAATGAGAACATGAGTAACCCAGGTTATTTTTCTTTTCAATTGGCTATATGTTGCAGAGGATGACATTATAGAGAGAAAATAAAGCTTGGCTCTTAGCCATGGTCTAAGTATTGCATGGTAATGGGAAAATGCCTTCTTAGGTTATTTCAGATAGATTTTTTTATCTTTAAAATATTATGGCATTCTACCACATCTGAGTCACCCAGAGAAGGCTGTTGCTGCTATTTTTAAGTCCTTAAGAAAAGTGAAAGGTCAAAGTGGAGCTGTGGCTCAAGTGGTAGAATGCCCAGTCCTTGAGTTCAAGCCCTGGGACTGGCACAAACACACACACACAAAGCCATCATAGAAAAATAAAACATGGGACTGGGAAGGTGGCTCAGTGGTAGAGTGCTTGCCTTGCATGCATGAGGCCCTGGGTTCGATTCCTCAGTACCACATAAGCAAAAAGAAAAAGCCAGAAGTGGCACTGTGGCTCAAGTGGTAGAGCGCTAGCCTTGAGCTGAAGAGCTGAGGGACAGCGCCCAGGCCCAGAGTT
>NW_012271249.1:7819-9006 GCF_000151885.1 Dipodomys ordii
AAAAAACATTAAAATACATATCTAAGGGTTCATTTTCCTGACATCACATTATCTGACCTCATACATTTCTTATCAAGCATTGTTGCCTCCTCCGTTGTTTCCCCATATCATCCCTTCCCTTCTCCACCCCCCCACCCCCTATCACTACCTCTCACCCCCCACCCCCCCAAAGTTGTAAAGTTTGTTTTTCGACATAACGTCTTGTACATCTCATTGTTGTAATGGGTCCACCTGTAACTATTTAAACAGGTTGTTTTTTCCCTTCCCCTCCACAAATTATATCAACATCAAATACAGTGAAAGCAGGAGTTATACCATGGGGGAGGGGCATACAAAGCAACAAAGAAATCATCTTATAAATATGTTGGAAACAATCACAAGAAAGAAAAAAAAACCGTGAATCCCTTTGTAGCTTTTTTTTCCCCCAGGGCAGAGGACCGAACCCAGGGCCTTGCGCTTGCCAGGTGGGCACCCTTCTGCTGAGCTAAACCCCCAGCCCCTTGAATCCTTATCTTGGGGTTCATTTCACCAAACATCAACTTGTCTGACAGTTTCTGTTTGTCTCAAACATATACTAGTTATTGCAAATAAGGGAAACCATAGGACCTATGTTTCTTTGGGCCTGGCTTACTTCGCTTAATATAATTATTTCCAAGTCTTTCCATTTCCTAACAAATGGGGCAATGTCATTCTTTCTGATGGAGGCATAGAATTCCATTGTATGTATACCACATTTTCTTGATCCACTCATCTACTGAGGGGCATCTGGGTTGGTTCCATATCTTAGCTATGGTAAATAATGCTGCAATAAACATAGTTGTGCTAGTAGCTTTAGTGCGGTCTTGTTTGTGATCATTTGGGTAAATGCCCAAAAGAGGGATTGCTGGGTCATAGGGGAGCTCTATGTGGAGTCTTTTGAGGAACCTCCATCCTGCTTTCCAAAGTGGTTGAACAAGTTTATACTCCCACCACCAATGCAGTAGGGTTCCCTTCTGTCCACATCCCCTCTAGCATCTATTGTTATTAGAGTTCTTGATTATAGCCATTCTAACTGGGGTGAGGTGGCATCTCAATGTTTTGATTTGCATTTCTTTTATGGCTAGGGAGGTTGAGCATTTCTTCATGTGTCTATTGGCCATCCTTCTTTCCTCTTCAGAGAAGTTTAAGTCTTTAGCCCACTTATTTAT
>NW_012271250.1:0-2438 GCF_000151885.1 Dipodomys ordii
GAATGCATGAGGACCTGGGTTCAATTCCTCAGCACCACATAAGCAGAAAAAGCTGGAAGTGGTGCTGTGGCTCAAGTGGTAGAGTGCTAGCTTTGAGCTGAAGAGCTAAAGGACAGTGCCCAAGCCCAGAGTTCAGGCCCCACAACTGACAAAAGAAAAAAAAAGAAAAAAGAAGTAACTATATCAGGTGATTCTGATTCTTTTTGGGAAGCTTAGTCCCCTTCAAAAAATTGCTTGCAAGCCAGGTGCCTGTAATCCTAGCCACTCAGGAGGCTGAGATCTGAGGATCACAGTTCAAAGCCAGCCTGGGCAAGGAAAGTCCATGAGACTCTTACCTCCAATTAACCACCAGAAAACCAGAAGTGGCACTGTGGCTCAAGTGGTAGAGCACTCACTTTGAACTGAAGAATTCAGGGAGGGAGTCCAGACTCAGAGTTCAAGCCCTATGACCAACAACAACAAAAAATTGCTTGCAGGCTGAGAATGTATCTCAATGGAGAGAGCCCTAGCTTTGGTCCCTAGCGCCTCAAAAACCCCAAAGACTTCTTAATTGGTGTCATAGCACACAATTGTAATCAGAGTACTCAAGTGGCTGAGACAGGAGGCCAGCCTAGGCCACGTAGAAGACCCTGTCTCAAAAACAAACAAACAACAACAGAAAGCAATCCCCCCACACAAAAAATCACTTACTTGCATCCCAAAGGACTCCATGTGTGTGTGGGGGAAATAAAACCTTTCTACCAATTTCTATTTATTTTAAAGAAATTCTTTCTCCTTTTTTGGGGTATGTGGCTAAATGATGACCAAAAGACAATCATCATGTGACCATAATGAGCTGGTATCAATCAAGCAAATGCAGATTGCATTGGGTTGGATTGGGGTTTTTGGTAGATTAATTTGTGTGAGGGGAGAGGGAGCAGCACACATGTGCAAGTGTGGAGCTTAAATCAGGGCCTGGCTGTTGTCTCTGAGCTCTTTGGCTCAAGGCCACTGCTCTACTGCTTGAGTCACACCTCCACTTCCAGCTTCTTTTTGGTGCTTAATTAGAGCCTGCCCAAGCTGGCTTCAAATGGTGATCCTCAGATATCAGCCTCCTGAATAGCTAGGATTACAGGCATGAGACACTGATGCCCAGCTAGTCAGATATTTTTTAAATCACTGAAGCTAGTTTAAGGAACATTATCTCTATCTTCCTGCCCTCCAAAAACTCAGGAACTCCAAGAGAGGACTATGAAGTAAATTTTTCCCACAACTGGGAATTCTGAAGCCATGGTTATGGGTTCCTTGATAATGGAGCAAAGAAAGATACCTCAGAGAGGGGAAGTCTCATACAAGCCTTACAAGCCATTACTTGTATTTTTCCAGGACTTCTATTGTACAAAATTTCCCAAAGTCAGATTGTTTCCTCACCAGAAATGGCCAGTCCCAGCTTCACTGAGATCAGTTGGCTTGGTTGGTTAAGGCTGAGCCATGATGGCAAATAAAAACTGTGTTCATCATGAAAGAAAGATTTAAATACACAGGAACAAAGTAGATCCTGACAGAGCTCATTCAAAGCCAGACAGCAGTGGTTCACACCTATAATCCTAGCTACTCAGGAGACTGAGATCTGAGAATAGAGGTTCAAAGCCAGCTGGGGCAGAAAAGTTCATGAGACTCTTATCCCCAGATAACCATTAAAAAGCTAGAAGTGGAGGTGTGGCTCAAATGGTAGGGTGCCAGCCTTGAATGAAAAAGTTAAACTAAGGGACAGAGTTCAAATCCAAGTGCAGGCACAAAATAAAAAATAAAGCACCAAGAGATTTTATCTTTCTTGCTGTTCTTTTTAATGTACTTATAATGTACTATGTGGTTTTCTTTTTGTTTCTTTGTATGTTCTTCCCCCATGGCATAACCCCTGTTGTCCCTGTATTTGATTCCGGTGTCCTGCATTTTGCATATACATTTTTCTAATTTGGGGAGGGGAAAGGAAATAACAAAATGCTGAGGTGGGGAGGGAAGAGATGGTAGGGGGAAAAACAATGCTCCATAGGAAATGAACTCATTACCTTGCTCATGTAACTGTAACCCCTCTGTACAGTATCTTTTTTTTTTCAGTCGTGGGGCCTGGGCGCTGTCCCTCAGCTCTTCAGCTCAAGGCTAGCACTCTACCACTTGAGCCACAGTACCACTTCCAGCTTTTTCTGAGTAATTGTCAGAGATAAGAGTCTCATGGACTTTACTGCCTGAGCTGGCTTCTTACCACAATCCTCAGATCTCAGCCATCTGAGAAGCTAGGATTATAGTCCTGAGCCACCATCACCCAGCTCAACCACATTTTTTTTGGGGGGGTGGGGGTGGGGATCCGGTCCTGGAGCCTGAACTCTGGGCCTGGGCGCTGTCCCTCAGCTCTTCAGCTCAAGGCTAGCGCTCTACCACTTGAGCCACAGCGCCACTTC
>NW_012271250.1:13498-16667 GCF_000151885.1 Dipodomys ordii
AAAAAAAATTAGTGAAAAAAAATAAAATAAAAATAGGAGCCAAGCATGGGTTTGCACACCTGTCATCCCAGTTTTCAAGAGGCTAAGGCAAGAAGATGGTGAGTTTGAGGTCAGCACAAGAGCTACATACCAGGAGACAGAGGGGGGAGGTAGGGAGGGAAGGAGAAAGAGAGAAAGGATTGAACTTAGAGAACATTGCCTAGAATTAAAGCTTATATTTCCCATTTGAAAAAGGGCCACTGAGTACTCAGCACAATAACTGAGAAAAGCTTACAGGATACATTATTGTGAAAATTCAGAATATTAAGGATGAAAGGGGAAAAACAACCTAAGTGTTTCAGAAACAAATGAGCAAATAAATATTCCATAGGAAATAACAGAAATCAGAATAAATCAAACTTCTAAAGTATCTAGCCTATGAGAAGCTAGATGATAATAAATTAATGCCTTTACCATTCTGAAAGAAAGTGATTTCCAATCTGGAAATCCATCAATCAAGTGTAAAAAACCATTTTATTTTTATTTTTGTGCATGTCCTGGGATTTGAACTCAGGGGCTGGGCTCTGTCCCTGAGTTTGTTTTTTTTTTTCTCTCAAGGTAGTGCTCTACCACTTGAGCTGCAACTCCACTTCAAGCTTTTTTTTTTTTTGATGGTTAATTGGAGATAATAGTTTCACAGGCTTTTCAGTCCTTCCCGGGATGGCTTTGAACCATGATCCTTAGATCTCAGCCTTCTGTGTAGCTGGGATTACTCGCCTATGCCACCAGCACTTGGCAGGATAACTTTTTTTCTTTTTGAAACGATAAAATTAACTATATACTTTTTTTTTAAGTTTGTGTTGGGAGCTGTTATTTGTCAGTTGTGGGGCTTGAATTCAGGGTCTGGGTGCTGTTCCTGAGCTCTTTTTGCTCAAGACTACTTGAGCTCTACCACTTTGAACCCAGCACCATTTCTGATTTTCTGGTGGTTAATTGGAGATAAGAGTCTCATGGAGGGCTGGGAAGGTGACTCAGTGGTAGAGCGCTTGCCTTGCATGCTTGAAGCCCTGGGTTTGATTTCTTAGCACCACATAGGCAAAAAAGAAAAAAGCCAGAAGTGACTCTGTGACTCAAGTGGTAGAGCGCTAGCCTTGAGCTGAAACGCTGAGGGACAACACCCAGGCCCAGAGTTCAGGCCCCACCACTGGACCCAAAAAAAATAAAAGAGTCTCATGGACTTTACTGCCTGGGCTAGCTTTGAAAGGTGATCCTCAGCTCTTAGTCTCCTGAGTAGGTAGGATTACAGGCATGAGGCTGTAATCAAAATGGTGCCTGGCCATCTCAAGGTTTTGATGTGATGTGTTTGATTGCTGCTCTCGCAGAAATCTCCTTGGGGAACTTTATAAGAACTTCCAACTGGCCAAGTCTGGTGTAGATGTGTGACAAGATCTTGGTGATGGCTCCTAGAGCCTCTTCTGGGCTCCAACTGTGCACTTGAACAGATATGCTGCCACCATCATGGCAGTTCGGAGTGCCCAGCCTCACAAAGCATGTAGACACTCTTGCCCAGCTGTTGGTATCTGAGAAATTGGACTCCTCTGTGGAGGTTAGCCAACTCGGGCACTCCGGACATGTCAGTTGTGCTGAGCAGCAGCTGTTCAATTCCTACTTTCTTCCACTCCTTGGAGGAGCAGCACAGGAATCTGGTCTCCTTTTCCCACTCAGGGTGAGCACCCCATGAACATTCTCATCTGTACTAGCTAGTCATGGTTTGGTAGCCCAACTGGGATCATACACCCCAGAGCACGGAGAGCATATTCAAGCACCAAGGATCTGTCTTTAAAATTCAAAGTCAGTTCATCTTAGGTCGTAGTCTTCCCAGACAGGATGAGAAGCTTTGGTTTCAGTTGGCTCATTCCTGTAGTTGAAGAGAGATTTTTTTTTGGGGGGGGGGAGGGATGGGGTCTGTTTTCACCAACAATGGAATCACTGTCTCTCAGGATAACTTCTCAAAAGTGAAGCTACTTAGTCAATGGTGGTAGTGATTTTTAATAGGGCTGAAAATTATTTCAGTTACAAAAGTGTATGGTACAATAGTATTAACGTAACTGTGTCACAGATCTCTAGAAGTTTTTCATCTTGCAAAACAAACTCTATACCCATTGAGCAGTAACTCCCTTTTGCCACCCTCCCTACCCTGACAACCAACCACCATTCACTTTAATTTTTAGAGTTTGACTAGTTTAGATTCCTCAGATAAAAGAAATTGGGTCAGAGTGATCTTTTTGTATGTTGTGCTCATTTTTAAGGTTTTAACATCTAGTGCTAAGCTGGTCCCCAGAAAGGATATAACAATTTATCCTTAGACTGAAGTAAGTGTTCATCTGGGCTACCCACTCACTATTTGCTTAACACCGGGTCATTTGTTTCAGTGTTTTCTACTTTGAACAAAGGGGGTGGCCTGGCCTGTTTTCCTTCGGATAAGTCACTGTCCCATGAATACTGCCTAAAATACTTGTTCCAGCCCTTACTAGAAGTGAGTGACCTGAGACACTTATCTTTTTCACCTGTGAAGTGGAGATAATAATAGCTAATCGCTATATAAGTATTATATAAGTATTATTTGTGAGTAAATGTTAAACTCTGGAAACAGTGCCTGGACTACAAGAAGGTCTAAAGAAAGGTAGCTATAATTGTTACTTTGCATCTTTTTGGGTCAATCCTTGCTAACCTGGCACATGGAATAATATACAACGATTTTAATTTACATCTCCTTGATTACCCGTGGACCACAAGTCTCTGTTTTTGTACTGCCAGGAGTTCTTCTGTCAGATCACTGTGGCAAACAGGCCCTTCCTTGACCCTCCTCATTAAACTCTCAGGAAAGTGGCAATCACCGAGCCTCACTTTCCGAATTAAGAACCTGAGGTTCAGAATTCCAGCGCTGAGCAGTTCCAATCCCAGGATTCAGCTCTTAGTCTACAAGGCCTAGCAGCTGTCCTCAAAGATATTTGGGGGGGAGGAGTAAAAAACCAAAACCAAAACCCCCAAACCTTTTGTTTCCGTAAACCCTCTTCGGCCCCATGCCCGTCCCACCCCCGCCAGGCCCCGCCCCCGCCAGGCCCCGCCCTGTGCTTTCTACGCAGGCGCCGAGGTTCCTGCGAGCGGGGGAGGCTCCGGCCGCGGCCCC
>NW_012271251.1:0-1425 GCF_000151885.1 Dipodomys ordii
TTCTTTTTGCTTATGTGGTGCTGAGGAATTGAACCCAGGGCCTCAGGCATGCAAGGCAAGCACTCTACCACTGAGCCACCTTCCCAGCCCTGTCCCTCAGCTCTTCAGCTCAAGGCTAGCGCTCTACCACTTGAGCCACAGTGCCACTTCCGGCTTTGTTCTTTTTTGCTTATGTGGTGCTGAGGAATGGAACCCAGGGCCTCAGGCATGCAAAGTAAGCGCTCTACCACGGAGCCACCTTACTAGCCCCTACTGATCCTTTTATAGTGAAAACATATTCCTCGTTTGACTTTTACAAATGCCTTCTATATATTAGAATTTGCATGTTCCTATCTTGACTTGTGGCCACACCTTCTTTCACCCCTAGCCATGATAAGTTTTGGCCCAGCCGGGATGGGGATGTGACCTCAGGGAGGGGGGTAGGTGACTGCCTCCACATGTGCCAGTTACCTAGGTGATTTGCAGGTACTGGGCAGAGACTTAGCCAAGAGGAGGGAAGAGTCTGCTCTGCCTTCCCAAGGCAGACTTTACACAGTGGGCTTCTTTGATCAGCATGGACTAAGTCCAGAAGATCAGAACAGATGTCTGGAGCTTCTAACAATCCTCCTAGTTTCTATACTCCTAAGTGCAGAATATAATTTTATGTAGTTTAAGGAATATGGAGATAACCAAAATATTTATACCCAACCATCCATTAAATCATGGTTTTGAGGTTGAGCCAAGGGTAGTTATAACTTTAATGAAAAATAAAAAAGATAAAGCATAGCTGGGCGCCAATGGCTCACACCTGTAATCCTAGCTACTCAGGAGGCTGAGATCTGAGGATCGAGGTTCAAAGCCAGCCTGGGCAGGAAAGTCTGGGAGGCTCTTATCTCCACTACATCATTTAAAAACCGCAAGTGGCGCTGTGGCTCAAATAGTAGAGTACTTGCCTTGAACTGAAGAGTGCAGGGACAGTACCCAAGCCCAGAGTTCAGGCAACATGACTGCCAAAAAAAACAACAACAAAAAAGATAAAGCAAGTTACTTTTTTTTCCTAGGATATAGGGACTTGAAATAGGTCTTAAAACTTTCCTTGCTGGGTGCTGGTGGCTCATGTGTAATCCTAGCTAGTTAGTAGTCTGAGCTCTGAGAATCAACGTTCAAAGCCACTCCAGGCAAGAACGTCTGGGAGACTCTTTTTTTTTTTTGGGTCCGGTCATGGGGCCTGAACTCTGGGCCTGGGCACTGTCCCTCAGCTCTTCAGCTCAAGGCTAACATTCTACCACTTGAGCCACAGCGCCACTTCCAGCTTTTTTTTTTTTTTTTTATGTGGTGCTGGGGAATTGAACCCAGGGCCTCAGGCATGCAAGGCAAGCGCTCTACCACTGAGCAACCTTCTCAGCCCTCTTTTTTATTTTTCATTAAAGTTATAACTACCCTTGG
>NW_012271251.1:3222-5044 GCF_000151885.1 Dipodomys ordii
TTTTTTTTTCTGCTTATGTGGTGCTGAGGAATTGAACCCAGGGCCTCAGGCATGCAAGGCAAGCGCTCTACCACTGAGCCACCTTCCCAGCCCCATAGTCCGAAAATTCTTAAGCTTAAAGAAAACTTGGAAAAATATTAGTGAATGTTCATATACTTAAAACATGGATTCTATCTTGAAGAGTGAAATCATTCTTTTTTGAGGCTGGACCTCACTACATAGCAGAGGCTTGGCTTGAACTTGTAAGCTTCCTACTTCTGCCTGGCCAGTGCTGGGATTACAGGTGTGGATCATCTACCCTGCCCTAACATTTTATTGTACTTACCACATGTTTTATTCATCCGTCCAACTTTCCACTAATGCAAGTCATTTTTTCTCCCTCCCCCCTCCATACTGGGAATTGAACTCAGGGCCTCCATGCTTTCTTAGGACTGTACCACACCCACATCCCCCCCCTTTTTTTCCAGTCCTGGGGCTTGAACTCAGGCCCTGGTCACTGTCCCTGAACTTCTTTGCTCAAGGTTAGTGCTCTACCACTTGGAACCACAGCTCCACTTGTGGGCATTTCTGTTCATGTGGTACTGAGAAATTGAACCCAGGGTCTCATACATGGTAGGCAAGCACTATCACTAAGCCTTATTCTCAGCCCTATCCAGAACCTTTTTAATTATTAATTTTTCAGTTAGGGTATCCTGCTAACTTTAGTCCTGGCTGGCTTCAAACTGAAAGCCTCCTGTCATTACTTCCCTAATAGCTGAGATTACAGGTGTATGGCAAAATTCCTGGCTATGATTGTTTTTTTTTTTTGTAAAGTACATTGTAGATTACCATTACATTATAACTGGAGTTCAGTTTTGTTTTTGTTTTTTTAAATTCCAATGCTGGGAATTAGACCTAGGGCCTCCTGCATGCCAGGCAAGCACTTTGCCCTTGAGTTACACTCTCAACCCAATTATATTTGTTTTTAACTCTTTTTTTCTTTTGTTGTTAGGTTACTTATTATATTTTTCGATGGGGTATACTAAATTTTGAAATAAGGGCCTTGTAAGGTGAACACTCTATCATTTGATCTGTGTGCCAAACCTTTTTAGCTTTTGTTATTTTTTTCACTTTTTGTGCCAGTTCCAGGGCTTGAACTCAGGACCTCTGGACCTCATTTAGCTTTCTAGCTGGTAGCTGGCACTCCACCACTTGAATCATACCTCCAGTCCTTAATTTTTGAGCTTTTACTTTGCCTCTTTTCTTCCCTCCCTTTTCTCCTTCCCTTCCTGCTTCTTATTACTCCTCTGGCTTCCTCTTTGTTGAGTAGGGATCAACCTCAGGGCCCTGTACATGCTGTACCCCTGAGCAAAAACCTGGAAATGGGGGCTGGGAAGGTGGCTCAGTGGTAGAACGCTTGCCTTGCATGCCTGAGGCCCTGGGTTCCATTCCTTAGCACCACATAAGCAAAAAGAAAAAAGCCGGCAGTGGCGCTGTGGCTCAAGTGGTAGAGTGCTAGCCTTGAGCTGAAGAGCTGAGGGATAGCGCCCAGGCCCAGAGTTCAGGCCCCATGACTGGACCCCAAAAAACAAAAACAAAACCCTGGAAATGGAACTGTGGCTCAGGTGGTATAGTGCCAGCCTTGACTGAAAAAGCTAAGGAACAGTGCCCAGTTCCCGAGTTTTTGTACGTGTGCGCGAGCGTGCACACATACACGCACACACACACACACACACACACACAAAAGCTAAGAAGCCAAGTGCTCTTTTTTTTTTTTTTGGGGTCGGCTATGAGGCTTGAACTCTGGGCCTGGGCGCTGTCCCTCAGCTCTTCAGCTCAAGGC
>NW_012271252.1:0-2812 GCF_000151885.1 Dipodomys ordii
GAGATCTGAGGATCGCAGTTCAAAGCCAGCCCGGGCAGGAGAGACCGTGAGACTCCTATCTCCAATAAACCACCAGAAAGCCGGAAGTGGCGCTGTAGCTCAAGTGGTAGAGCGCTTGCCTTGAGCTGAAGAGCTGAGAGACAGCGCCCAGGCCCAGAGTTCAAGCCCCACGACCAACAACAAAAAAAAAGAACATAACCCCACAGGCTGACTCATTTCCTCCCTCTTTGCTATCAAACCCAAACTGGCTATGAGCATTAGGCACAAACTCAGCTCTTACTAATCCTGGTAGTAAGAACTGGTATGTAGTACCAGAGCAGAGTAGCTCTTGCTTCCTGATGACAATGCCCTCACTCTTTGGGAATAAGGACATATGGATGGATGGTTCTGGCTGGAGTGCTGATTTCAGCACACACCTGCCCCAATGATAGTGTCTTTTCTTCACAGCACATCACTGTAATGAGGCCTTAAAAGTTGAAATGGGGCTGGGAATGTGGCTTAGTGGTAAAGTGCTTGCCTAGCATGCATGAAGCCCTAGGTTCAATTCCTCAGTACCACATAAGCAGAAAACACTGGAAGTGGTGCTGTGGCTCAAGTGATAGAGTGCTAGCCTTGAGCTGAGTTCAAGACCAGTACTGGCAAAAAGTAAAAAAAAAAGTTGAAAGAACAGGAATGTTCCCCTGCTGAGATGATAGCAGGGCATATGCCTCAATCAAGTGTCCAGGATGACAACTTGCCAGATAATGCTCAGCTGGTTCCATTCTGAGATGTTTGAATAGTAATGCTAACTCCTATTTGGTAGGAGCGATACCAATATTTATGTAAAGCCTCTTGTGGGCCAATAGCTGCTCTAAGCACTTTAAAAAAATTCATTGAACTTCTCTAACAGTAGCCTAGAGAGACAGGTGCTATTATAGACTCCACTCTGGAGGTGAGGCAGGAGACTCAGAGAAGCTGCACAGGTAGCCCAGGATCTGTTCTAGCCAGCTCATTAAAAACTCCCATTAGCACACAGCAGGGAAAAAAGCCAAGTGTCTCCTGGCAGATGGGAAGGCTTCCTGGCATAGGTCCTCAGAAGAGTACACAAATCATAGGGCACTGGGAAGCCCTGGTACCTGGATAGGTGTGTCCTGAAAGGGCAAGGTGGGACAGTGCCCATAGGGTTGATTTCTTTCTCTGCTCATTTAAGGCTAGAATGTCAGATGTCACCACAAACTAAATGATGAGATGACTGCTAATAAGGTGTCCACAAGTCTAGGAATCCCAGATAAGGGGAAGGAATCCCTTGAGAAAGTAGGCTGTAAAATACCAGAAAGAAAATTTTCTCATACTGACTAAATTTACATTAAGATTTATGCATTAGTGTTTTATTGTTTGACTACTGTCTTTCTCTCTGAGAAACATGCCAGATTATAGCAAGTACACCAAAAGACTGCTACACTCTAGAGGACTAGTTGAGTGTACTTTCTAATCCTTATTCTGTTTTGGAGACAAAATCTTGCAGACTTTTCTCATCCTCCTGAGCAGCTAGGCTTATGAACCACTAGTGCCTGTCTTTTTTTTTTTTTGTAGTACTAGGGTTTGAACCTAGGACTCTGGGCATTTTAGGCAGGTGCTCTACTATTGAGTCATACCTCCAGTCCCTCTTCCTGTTTTCCTAGCACCTGGACACACAGTAGGAGCTATGATTCAGAGCTTCCTTCTAGATCCTCTGTAAACTCTTTTTTTTAAGGCACTCTTTTCAAGCACTGGATCTTTTTTTTTTTTTTTGGTCAGTCGTGGGGCCTGAACTCTGGGCCTGGGCGCTGTCCCTCAGCTCTTCAGCTCAAGGCTAGCGTTTTACCTCTTAAGCCATAGTGCCACTTCCAGATTTTTTTTTTCTGCTTATATGGTGCTTAGGAATCAACTGCACTCTGAACTCCTCAGGGGCACTGTCAGCCCTGAAACCATCTGTCCCAATCCCAAGTTCACCTTTCCTGTAGAAAATCATGCCGGCACGGCAGCCTCTCAGGGTCTTGTGTGTTGTGGTGGTCACCACATGGCAGTGTTCAAAAGGCGAGGGCACCACCCCAGCTGCCACCAGACCACTGATATGTGCCATGTCTGCCATGAGATAGGCCCCGCACTCGTCAGCAATCTTCCGCAAACGTTCGTAGTCCAAATTACGTGAGTAACAGCTTGTTCCTGAGATGAGAGAGGTGATATGGCAGAGTCAGAGCTATGCCTGTTTTTCAGTTTTTTTGTTTTGTCTGTTGTGGGGCCTGAAGTCTGCATCTAGGCCCTTTCCCTCATCTCCTCAGTTCAAGGCGCGTGCTCTACCACTTGAGCCACAGAACACTTCCAGTTTTCTGGTGGTTAACTGGAGAGTCTCAGACTTTCCTGCCTGGGCTGGCTTTGAACCATGATCCTCAGATCTCAGCCTCCTGAGTATCTAGGATTACAGGCATGAGCTACTGCCCACCCCGCCACTATGGCTGTGTTTTGAAAGGAGAAAATAATTTGGCCAGGCTCAGCAATCCAAGGAAGAAACCAGCAATGAACTAGGTGTGTAGGTCTTTTTTGTGTGTATGTATGCCAATTATGGGGCTTGAACTTGGTGCCTCCAGCTTTGCCTTGGCTTTTGTGTCATAGTTGGTTCTCTACCACTTGAGTCACAGCTCCACTTCTACCTTTTTGGAGTTTTTTTTTTTTGGGGGGGGGGTCTGGTCATGGGGCCTGAACTCTGGGCCTGGGCGCTCTCCCTCAGCTCTTCAGCTCAAGGCTAGTGCTCTACCACTTGAGCCACAGCGCCACTTCTGGCTTTTTTCTTTTT
>NW_012271252.1:2862-5285 GCF_000151885.1 Dipodomys ordii
CAAAAAAAAAAAAAATCTATAGTAAATCAGATTTCAACCTTTATCCTGGAAACAAGTCCCATTTCAAATCCTAGGATATGAATGCTGTCCCAAGGGCCAGGATTGCAGTTGAGCCAGGTGGTTTAGCGGTAGAGAACATCTGATCCCTAGATAGATAGCCTGTATATACATTGACTGTCTGCCTACCAGTGCTTGGTGTGTGCTCTGCACCTGCCCCAACTGGACGCTAGTTTCTGGGCCTTCTCCCACATGGCTGGCAGCACCACTTAAGCTGCTGGGGTATGTATCAGCAGTCACAAGGCCTTTGGAAGAACTGAGCTCCACAGCAGCCAGCCTGGTGGGCCAGCCTTTCCCAGGCTCTACTTTCTGCCTCCCTAGAAAGCTCACAAGAAAGTGCCTTGCCTTGTGTTTGAAGCAAACTAGCCAGTTCTCTGGCTTTACCCCAATACTGTGATTTAAAGTAATAGAATTGAATCTGAGAGACATAGTATTACATCAACAGGCTGCATAAAGGAAAAAAAAATCAGATACCTACTTCTGGCTGGAAGGTGACCAAGATGGGCATACTAAGTTTTCCTGAGCCCCCTCCCCTGAATCCTTAAGGTTTAGTTAGGTTGAGGAAGGCAGGAGTGAGCAGGTATAGTGTAGGGATGAGAAATGACCACCCTGAGCATGTTAACCTAATTTGGGGTTCAGCTTTGTAGAAGGATCTGCTCAGCTCCAAAGAAGTCACACATAGGGGTATTGAGTTGTGCTGCTGTCTAACTGGGCAGGAGCCAGGTTCCTGGGTTTAGGACTGCTTCTCTAGCACTGTAGCATCCACACTGGATAAAGATGTGGGACTGGTGTGTCTCTACACAGTAGAAGTACCATTAGGTGAGCCCAGGGCCAGGCTACCCAACACTGGATAGGTGGGCCGCAGGTTGGACTAAGATAAACACTACCTTTAAGGTGTGCAGTAAGAAGTGTAGGCTATGCGGAACTGGTATTGGTTATTTTCTAAAAAGCTATTTTATTACTGCATGTTTCTACTGTCTTCGTGAATATGTGGCCCAACCCTGGGCACTGCAGTTAGTGCTGGAGCTGGAGTCTGACTTGTGACCATGCCTCACAGATGCTACTGCACAAGCATTTAACCAGAGTAAATGCCAAACAAATCATATGAGGAGTGTACTTTTTAAGAAATTAATTTATTTCAGTTCAGATATTTTTGAAATATAAAAATTAGTTGTATTTTTTAAAGCTGTAATTCTTGTAGACATTCTGTGGTTAAATATTTGATTGTGCTAATTAAAAACAGTCACCTATGGTTTGCACTTCAGCTATGTGAAAAATAAAAGATTCTTTGGAAGGTGACATTTTGGACTGCTGCCAAATATTTTTTAGGGGGTGGGGAGACGAAGAGGAAAGCCCCTGTTTCCATCTAACTCCTATATCAGGAAGGAATTAGACATATCCTTAGGGGAAGGTTGGAGAAAATTACTGCATTTTGTGTGAACCCAGGGCCTCACATATGCTAGGCATGTTTTCTACTCGGTGTAACACCTCCAGCCATTCTCCTTTGGGTTGCTGATAGGAAGCCTTCCTACTGTACTGGCTACTGCCTACACATTTATGCAAACATAGATTTCAAGTGCATAGAACAAGATTCAGAATTTTCTTGTGCAATTGTAATGGTCATAATTCAGTCCTCTGGCATCCCATCAGACAACAAAATAGGAGAATGGGTAGCATGTCAGGGGACAGCCAGTTAATTTAGACCAAGGAAAGGGAAATGCCAGAATCATTCTAGTAGCTTCACCCTGTGTTGCTATCTATAAGACTAAGGCCAAATGGCTACCCAGTATTTTTTCCAGAATAATTAAAATTATATACAGCTGTTGGAAATGTGAGGTTCACATTTAAATCCCTTAATAACCCATCCCAGAATTGCTAAGAGGCTTATATAAGTTTTTGATGTGTAAAAACATAAGAGCAGTCTGAAAGAAATGCCCTCAAAGGGCGCAAAGAGGCTTAGTAGGTCCCCTGTGGGGCAGCCATGGTATCGCAGAGTCCCTGGCGGGCTCCTTCAGACTTCTGGCATTCCGGGCAGTGGGAAGGCAGAAGCGAATCTCTCTACTTCCATTCGGAGATCCTGCAGTGCGCTTTGGAACTTCTCATCCTCTTCCAGTTTCGCCTTGAACTCCTTCAATGTGGCCTTTATGTTCATGTCCTTCTGAATCTCCAGAGTCAGCTCTATCCCTGTGCACAAGACACAGCAAGTCTCTTGTGGGGCTGCCTCTCAATGGACACTGCCACAATGTTCCCCTCAGTGGGAGTGACTTTTTTTTTTTGGGTCCGGTTGTGGGGCCTGAACTCTGGGCCTGGGCGCTGTCCCTCAGCTCTTCAGCTCAAAGCTAGCGCTCTACCACTTGAGCCACAGC
>NW_012271253.1:0-2628 GCF_000151885.1 Dipodomys ordii
AAAGGAGGAGGCATCAATGCTTGATAAGAAATGTACTCATTACCTTGCCCATGTAATTGTAACCCCTCTGTATGGTATTTTCACAATAAAAAATTATTAATAAAAATGTGTATCTCAAATGTTCTTAATGATGAAGAGGAAATTGGCAAATAGTTACTAAAAAAAGAATATAAATAACAGGGATTAGATCATTGTAAGGTCAAATCTTTATCTAAGCTTGGAATGTGTCCTCACCAATGAAGAGGAAAAGGTCAGTTACCTAGCCAATGAAAAGCATTCTGAAACCTTCAAACATGAATATTTTCCTCAGTCTTCTGAGTAATTACAATCCTTAAGATAAAAATTGCCAGGGAATTCGTTTCTGGCAACCATTATGAATCTTCTGAAAATAGACTCTACAATGATCATTTCTATTTTTGGGTGGGGACTATTTTTAAATGAGTTAGTGAGGAATTCTACTGAAATTGTTTTGGGAATAGGTTTCCCATTGGATTTTTTCCACACTAGGTTACTACTCCTGTAAGAGATCACCCATATCAGCTTAGGTGAAAATTAAACTATTAAGTAAATACAAAGTATTAGCTTAAATGATCTACTTTGAAGTAACTTGGTTTACTTAAAATGAAAGATAAAGTAAAAATGTGGAATATTAATTTTTATTCCAAATTGTCTCTCTTTTTGTTTTTTCTTTTTTTTCATCAGTTGTGGAGCCTGAACTTTGGGTGCTGTCCCTCAGCTCTGCAGCTCAAGGCTAGCACTCTACCATTTGAGTCACAGCACCACTTCTGGCTTTTTCTGCTTATGTGGTGCTAAGGAATCGAACCCAGGACCTCATGCATGCCAGACAAGCACTCTACCACTGAGCCACCTTCCCAGCCCCCAAATTCTCTTTATTTTTAAAAATTGTTTTATATTTCTGGGAAGCTGGTTGCTCACAGGGTATCTGCTTAAACATTTCTAATACTAAGAAACTATAAATGTCTGATAACCAAAAAAGGAGGAATTAAACCAATTCTGTTTATCCTTTTTCCCTGATGGCTATAATCCACTCCTATCTTTGTTGTGTTATACCATTCACACCAGCTCACAATCTCCCTCAGAGACAAGATGATAGGCTGGTAAATGATTGGCATAGAAAGAAATTAAAGATGACAATAATAAAGAGGGCATGATTTTATGTATGCATTCGTTCATACAACTACTCATTATTATATGTTTAGTACTCTTGCTTATAGATAAACTGTACTAAATCTAGCTCTTTCTTCTGCAGTGGTTTTAGCAGAAAAAATACCTGAAAATTGTAGAATTAGAAAGTAAGTGTCATAAAAGAGCTAAAACATTGGGCATCTAGGAGGGAAGTAAATTGGTAATATAGAGATGTTATTAATGTTGCAATGGGCTAGAGTAAGACATCTTTGCATGCAGAATTCTTGGCCCCTCCCATCATCTCTAGGTCTAGCTGTATTCCTACTACCCAAGAAGCAACTTTAATTTGCCTTTGGACAGATAAACTTGAATATCTTATCAGGGTTTCAAAATTACCCTGTCTGAAATCAGACACCATTTTTATCTCTGAATTATCCCCTCTTCTCTTTCATCATCTTGGCTGCCAAACCATTTGCCCACATTTAGAATTCAAATAACCTCTTACATGCTTCAACCGTCCACTGCACTGCCAGTATAGTGTGTAAAATCACAAACTTTCAACTTCCTTAAAGTATGACTCATCTTTTCAATTAATTGAAAGACCATCAGATTTGAACTAATTTAACCTTTATTTCTCCGGATTCTAATAACATCTGATCAATAGTCTGAAGGTTAATTCAGATTAATTTTTGCAACTTAAGAGCCCTAATCATGTACCTCCTATTCTAAAAACACAGTTATAGGCTTTAAAGTAATTAACCATGGGAGTCAGCATGTTATTTGTTTTTCTGGTGTCACTAGAAGTTGAACTCAAGCCCTTCCTTTTCTTCAGCCTGTACTCTACCACTGAGCTGCTAGTAATGTATGTCAGTACTTCCTGTCCTGATATTTAGTATTTACTGATACCATAGTTTCAACCTTATTTTCTAATCTTTAACTATGGCCAACAGGTGATTTCCTTTCATTTTTAGACCAGAATATGTTTCAATGTTCCTACTCAAGAAATTTTATTCATCTGAACCCTCCTGATCTTCAAGCTTTCAAAGCTTCTCATAATCTACAAATTTATATATGAACTTATGTGATGTCTCTA
Source organism: Dipodomys ordii (assembly GCF_000151885.1). Lineage (NCBI taxonomy): Eukaryota > Metazoa > Chordata > Mammalia > Rodentia > Heteromyidae > Dipodomys > Dipodomys ordii. The sequence continues at coordinate 2,240 of NW_012271253.1, forward strand.
CGCCTCAGGCCAATTTTGTGAGTTTATCACTTTTCTATATTCCATTCTTTATTTACCTCTTAAATAATCAAACTTACAATTAAACCAAACTTACATCTTAAATCAATCAAACTTAAAATTTCTGGGGAGACTCTCCTCCCTTTCCAATCCTAGATATGTGATATTGATCTCCATAAGCCTTCAGTGTTTAGTATAGTATCTGCTTACAATGCTATTAACCAATTTTTGTTTTCTGAAACATTATGTCACTAACAGATGAATTTCTTTCCTTTTTTTTATTGTGAAAATACTATACAGAGGGGTTACAATTACATGGGCAAGATAATGAGTACATTTCTTATCAAGCATTGTTGCCTCCTCCTTTGTTTCCCCTTCCCATCCCTTCCCAT
>NW_012271253.1:11709-14366 GCF_000151885.1 Dipodomys ordii
ATTTATCTACTGAGGGGCATCTGCATTGGTTCCATATCTTAGCTATGGTAAATAATGCTGCAATAAACATAGTTGTGCTGGTAGCTTTAGTGTGGCATTGTTTGTGATCCTTTGAATAAATGCCCAAAAGTAGGATTGCTGGGTCATAGGGGAGTCTATGTGTAGTCTTTTGAGGAACCTCCATACTGCTTTCCAAAGTGGTTGAACAAGTTTATACTCCTACCAACAATGCAGTAAGGTTCTCTTCTGTCCACATCCCCTCCAGCATCTGTTGTTATTAGAGTTCTTGATTATAGCTATTCTAACTGGGGTGAGGTGGTATCTCAATGTTGTTTTGATTTGCATTTCTTTTATGGCCAGAGAGGTTGAGCATTTCTTCATGTAAACACAGAAATGTTTTAAGAAGTCACATTTACAAAAATTTTAGCACTTCCAAGTAAAATATAAATTCCAATTATTAAATGGTCAGATGCACCCCTAATTAAGCCTGTGCTGATTCTTTCCAGTGGTCACAAAACTGGTTCATGGAAATTTCATTCTATTTGCATCCTGTTTTCTAGAGTAGGAATAAAATGCCTCCCATTCTTGAACAGTTTTAGAAACTTTTCCTTTCTGTTTGGCTAAGATGTTATTGTGAACATTCATGTTTGAGGCATAGGAAATAAAATGCACTTCCATTAGAATAGCATTCTACTCGTGTTTAATTATGCCATGTTTTATTTCATGCTTTCCAAAGTTTTCTAATTACAAGTTTGCACCCAAATACAGTTCTCCTCTTGGAAAAATAATGTGCTGATTCATAAAGCATGTGTTGAGACACCTGAACAAGCAGACTTAGTTTAAACAAGTGAACTAACACTTGTGTTTCTGTTCAGCCAGTTTCTTTTGAGCATAAGCAAGTTGGTTTAATTCTCCACATTTGATAAGTTTGAATTTCTGTTCAAGTGAATGCCAGACCTTGGTCCATTGAGCCCCAATCAAGTCATGCCTTGATGAAAGCCCAGACTGATTGTCACAGGATCACAGCCCTGTTTGTGTTGTTATTGCTCCTGTTACAATAAGAATTTCCTGAGTTTTATTACTGCCTATACTATAAAGAGCCTTTTGCTCTCTCTTCTTTGTTTCCCATCTCCACAACTATTTTAAATGTCAAAGCTGGCTCTCTAAGCCTTGAATCTTGAATGTTGAGAAATAGTTCACATTTCTCTCTAATGTGGTTTTCTTATTTTTGAAAAGAGAAAAGGAGCCTGTCTGGGTAACCAGGACAATGACACCCTCCCATAGACCTTCAGCATCCCTCCCCATGGCCTGGAACAGTCCTTCATGCAGGCTCCCAGACCGCACCTACCATAGCCTTGAGCAACGCAGGCTCCTGGATATCACAGCATGGTCCATCAACCCTGGAGACTTGAATGTGAATAACAAGCTGATTGGACACGCCTACCCAGGCTCCCTAGAGGTATGTGTCTGGATAGACATCCAGTCAGAGGGGAGAAAGAGCACATGCAGGCTGTGTGGAGCCTCTGATTGGCTCTGGGATGCCCCAACTGGCTGTTCAATGAATGATCTTGAGAACCTTGTATCTCTCTGCTGTATAATATACCCCAGGTAGTACCCTTGCGCTGTACCCTCGACATGACTTTGTAATCAGTAAATCTTTGCCATTTTACTTCTTCGTCTTTGTCCTTGAGCCATTCTTTAAGACCAAAGAGACAAAGGATCTCAGCGAGCTGTTGCAGTTCTTCCACATCGTTTTTATGAACGGTGATGTTGATGTTGATGTTTATTGAAGTTTAACAAAACTTGACCTATTCTGTTTTGAACATCAACAACTACGTTTTTGTAGAAGTTTACACATTGTAAGGAAGGTCAGAAGACAAGCATGGCATTCCCAAAGTTTCCATGGTCCTACACAGTACACTATTTTTTACATGATAATCAAGATACTTCTTCCATATATCTATCTTTGCAACATATTCCTTCTGCACTTCCAGGATCAGATTCCTGATTCCAGCAGTTTCACTGCTGATATTGATTTTGAACTAAGCAGCTCTTACTCTAAAAAAAAAATTGATTTAAATTTTTTTTTGTAATTGCTGCCAAATTTCCACAGTTGGCTAGACACAATTGATTCTAGAGGCTTTTGTTTTTACTGGATTGCTTGATTTCTCTTGAGTGTTGTCTTTGAAGGACAATTTATATTGTTCTGAGGAGAAGTCAACAAAAAAGGAAGACTATAAAGAAGGAATTTTAAAATTAAAAATGCAAAAAGAAATATTAGGTCAACATTTTGAAGTGTTAAAGTAGGTTGTTGCACCATAAATAAAGAAACAAAACCTACCATGTATTTATAGAGGTGGAAAGACATGAAAAAGTATTCAATGTTTGTATATTAAGACTACTGGATTAGCTTTAACTCAATTTGAGTTAACCAAGACTCCAGGTTTGTCAAACTTGAGCTTGAAAATATAATCAGTGGGGACTGGGAAGGTGGCTCAGTGGTAGAGCGCTTGCCTTGCATGCTTGAGGCCCTGGGTTCGATTCCTCAGTACCACATAAAAAGAAAAAAGCCGGAAGTGGCACTGTGGCTCAAGTGGTAGAGCACTAGCCTTGAGCTGAAGAGCTGAAGAGCCCAGGCCCAGAGTTCAGGCCCCACA
>NW_012271254.1:0-406 GCF_000151885.1 Dipodomys ordii
TTTCTTTTTGCTTATGTGGTGCTGGGGAATCGAACCCAGGGCCTCAGGCATGCAAGGCAAGCACTCTACCACTGAGCCACCTTCCCAGCCCCTATACCTTTTTTATTAAAAAATAAAATAAAATAAAAGCAAGTTGGAGGCTGAGATCTGAGGATCATGGTTTGAAGCCAATCCAAGTTGGAAAGTCCATTTAATTGTCAAAAAATCCATAAGTGGCTGGGAAGGTAGCTTAGTAGTAGAGTGATTGCCTAGTATGCATGAAGCCCTGGGTTCAATTCCTTAGTACCACATAAGCCGAAAAAGCTGGACGTGAGCTATGGCTCAAGTGGTATAGTGCTAACCTTGAGCAAAAGACGCTCAGGAACAGCACCCAGGCCCTGAATTCAAGCCTGAGGACTGGCCAAAA
>NW_012271254.1:3881-5407 GCF_000151885.1 Dipodomys ordii
TTCCTTCCTTCCTTCCTTCCTTCCTTCCTTCCTTCCTTCCTTCCTTCCTTCCTTCCTCTCTCTTTTTTTCTTTCTTCCTTTTGTTCTTTCTTTCTTTTCTTTTCTTTCTTTTTTTTTTTTTGTCAGTTGTGGGGCTTGAACTCGGCCTGGGCGCTGTCCCTCAGCTCTTCAGCTCAAGGTGAGCGCTCTACCACTTGAGCCACAGGGCCACTTCTGGTTTTCTGAGTGGTTTTGTGAAGCCTGAACAAAATATAGCAATTTTAGGTTTGGATTCCATTTTGTCCAGGAAATATGTCAGCAATTCCCCTTGATCCCCTTAAGCCCAAATTCCACGAACAAGCCTCTTTACGGTGAGTTCCACTAACTACAGCTAATCAGCAAATAACAGGAAAAACCAAAAGTTCCAGATGTTCCTGCAAGTTAAAGACCACTCGGTCGCAGCTCAGACTGCTTTAACCAATCATTTTGAAGAGCATCAACCCCATGAACCAGCCAATCCCCAGTACCTGGTCTGTTCCCGCCACTGGTTATGCTAATCATCTTTAGAATTATTTTATTTTCCCAAGGTGTGATATGATTTGTTAGGTGTTTCAATGATGTATAGAAGTCCCTAAAAACCCTATAAAAACTCTGCTGAACAAGAGATTGGGACTCACAATTTCTGACCTACTGTGTCAGAGAAGGTTTGTGAGTCCGGCTTTAGCTGTAATAAACGACTCTTGTGCATTTACATCAGCGACGGCTCCTGGTGGTCTTGGGGGGGGAGTGTCTTCAGCTTGGTACTTCAGTTTATTGGAAATAAGAGTCTCACGGACTTTCCTGCCCAGACTGACTTTGAACTGTGATCCTCAGAGCTCAGCCTCCCATAGTTGGAATTACAGGAATGATCAATGCCTACGCCTGGCTCACTGCGATCTTTTCTTTCTTTCTTTTTTTTTTTTTTGTCGGTGGTGGGGCTTGAACTCTGGGCTTGGGCGCTGTCCTTGTGCTCTTCAGCTGAAGCCAACGCTCTACCGTTTGAGCCACAGCACCACTTCCGGTTTTCTAGAGAGGAGGGGGGGTTATTGGAGATAAGAGTCTCACGAATTTTCCTGCCCAGGCTGGCTTTGAACCATGATCCTCAGATCTCAGCCTCCTGAGTAGCTAGGATTACAAGTGTGAGCCACCGGCGTCTGGCTTCTTAGCTTTTTTGCTCAAGGCTGGTGCTCTACCCCTTGAGTCACAGCTCTATTTTTGTATTATTTTCTGGCTAATGGATTTTCTTGCTCAGGCTGGCTTTAAACTTCAATCTTCATATCTCAGCCTCCTAAGTAGCTATAATTACAGGCATGAGCCTGTGGTGCTGGCAACAGTGAGACTTTTAAGTATATCTTATTAACGTCTAACTGGGAGCGGCACTTTTAAGTATGCCTTTTTAAAAAATTATTATTATTATTTTATTGTGAACATACTGTACAGAGGGGTTACAATTACATGGGCAAGATAATGAGTACATTTCTTATCAAGCATTGCAGCCTCCTCCTTTG
>NW_012271255.1:0-2369 GCF_000151885.1 Dipodomys ordii
ATAGGTAGCAAAATCAATAGAAAGCCCACGGATTGGGAGAAGATCTTCACTAGCCATACAACGGACAAGGGTCTCATATCTAAAATAGACTTGGAACTCAAAAAATTAAATCCCCCAACAACAAATCCTTAAAGAAACAACTGCCCAATAAATAAGTGGGCTAAAGACTCAAAGAGAAACTTCTCTGAAGAGGAAAGAAGGATGGCCAATAGACACATGAAGAAATGCTCAATCTCTCTAGTCATAAAAGAAATGCAAATCAAAGCAACATTGAGATACCACCTCACCCCAGTTAGAATGGTCATAATCAAGAAGTCTAATCACAACAGATGCTGGAGGGGATGTGGACAGAAGGGAACCTTACTGCATTGTGGGAGGGTAAACTTGTTCAACCACTTTGGAAAGCTGTATGGTGTTTCCTCAAAAGACACCACATACAGCTCCCTTATGACCCAGCAATCCCACTTTTGGGTATTTATCCAAATGTTCACAAACAAGACCACACTAAAGCTACCAGCACAACTATGTTTATTGCAGCATTATTTACCATAGCTAAGATATGGAACCAACCCAGATGCTCCTCAGTAGATGAATGGATGAAGAAAATGTGGTATACATACAAAATGGAATTCTATGCCTCCATCAGAAAGAATGACATTGCCCCATTTTTAGGAAATGGAAAGACTTGGAAAAAATTATATTAAGTGAAGTAAGCCAGGCCCAAAGAAACATAGGTCCCATGGTTTCCCTTATTTGCAATAACTACTATATTTCTGAGACAAGCAGAAAAGGTCAGATAAGTTGATGTTAGGTGAAATGAACCCCAAGATAAGTATTCAAATGTTTTTTTCTTGCTTGCGATTGTTTCTAACATATTTATAAGATATTTCTTTGTTGCTTTGTATAACTCCTGTTTTCACTGTATTTGATGTTGGTACAATTTGTGCAGATGAAGGGAAAAACCCAATCGTTTAAATAGTGATACAGGTGGACCCATTGCAACAATGAGATGTACAAGATGTTATGTTGAAAAACGAATTTTACAACTTTGGTGCTGCGGGGAGAGGGGTGGGGCGGAGGGGCGGAGATGGGAAGGGATGAGAAGGGAAAAGAAAGGGGGAGGCAATAATGCTTGATACGAAATGTACTCATTATCTTGCTCATGTAATTATAACTCCTCTCTATGTTATTTTCACAATAAAAAACTTAAAAAAGTTCATATCAAACCACAGAAATTAAAACAAAACTATATTAATCAAATATCTAAAGACTTTGTGTGAACTACAAAAAAGACCAATTAAGCAAAACCATGCCTTGAGAGCAAAAGGTAAAATTAAAAGAAATATTGTAAACATCTTTGACAAAAGATCTCCTTTAAAAAAGTAATATTGGGGGGGAGGTGGAAATGGGAGGGCACGGATGGTAAGGGGAAACAAAGGAGGAGGCAAAAATGCTTAATAGGAAATATACTCATTACCTTGCTCATGTAATTGTAAACCCTCTGTATGGTATTTTCACAATAAAAAAACTTATTAATTAAAACAGTTAAAAAAAACAGAAAATAAGAGAAAATAATGGTGATTATAGCCATTCTAATTGGAGTGAAGTGGAATCTCAATGTTGTTTTAATTTGCATTTGTTTTATGGCTAGAGAAGTTGAGCATTTCTTTATGTGTCTATTGGCCGTTATTATTTCCTCTTCAGAGAAGTCTCTCTGTAAGTCTTTAGCCCACTTATTTATTGGACAGTTGTTTCTTTTTTTTGTTATGCTATTTAATTTTTATTTTTTATTGTAGAAATACTGTACAGAAGGGTTAGAGTTACATGAGTACTGTAATGAGTACATTTCCTATCAAGCATTGTTACCTCCTCCTTTATCCCCTACCATCCCTTCCCTTCCCACCTCCCCAACTCCTCCCTCCCCCGCCCCAAGTTGTAAAGTTCCTTTCCAACATAGTGTCTTATACATCTCATTGTTACAATGGGTCAACCTGAATCCTTATTTCAACATTTTGTCATTTCCCTTCCCCTCCCCAAATTAGAAAAATGTATATACAAAATGCGGGGCACCAACATCAGATACAGTGAAAACAGGGGTTATACTGTGGGGGAAGAACATACAAAAGAAATAAAAGAATCACATAGTACATTTTAAACATGTTAAAATAATAGCAAGAAAGCAAAAACCTGTTGTGTCCCTATCTTGGGGTTCATTTCACTTAAAATCATCTAATACGGTCATATGTACATAGCTTTTGACCTTCTCTGTTGTTCAGATTGTCTGGTCAATTAAATCTGATGCTTAATGGTGTCTTACAGGATTCAACAAACTGTTCATTTCTTGCAAGTGATGAGTGCTCCCAAGGTAT
>NW_012271256.1:0-5715 GCF_000151885.1 Dipodomys ordii
TCAAGGCGAGCGCTCTACCACTTGAGCTACAGCGCCACTTCTGGTTTTCTGGTGGTTTATTGGAGATAGGAGTCTCATGGTCTCTCCTGCCCCGGTGGCTTTGAACGGTGATCCTCAGATCTCAGCCTCCTGAGTAGCTAGGATTACAGGTGTGAGCCACCAGCGCCCGGCTTTCCCTGAGCTCTTTTTGTTCGAGGTTAGCGCTCTACCACTTTGAGCCTCAGTGCTACTTCTGGTTTTCTGATGGTTAATTGGTGATAGAAGTCTCACAAAGAGTACTGGGAATGTGGCTTAGGGGTAGAATGCTTGCCTAACATGCTTGAAGCCCTGGGTTCGATTCCTCAGTACCACATAAACAGAAAAAACCAGAAGTAGCACTGTGACTCAAGTTGGCAGAGCTCTAGCTTTGAGTCAAAGAAGTTCAGGGACAGTGCCCAGGCCCTGAGTTCAAGCTCCAGGACTGGTCAAAAAAAAAAAAGTCTCACAGACTTTGCTTCTCAGGCTGACTTCAAACCTTGATCCTCAGATCTTAGCCTCCTGAATAGCTAGGATTACAGGCAAGAGCCACTCACACCTGGCAGAGTTTTTTTTTTTTTTGGGTCCGGTCGTGGGGCCTGAACTCTGGGCCTGGGCGCTGTCCCTCAGCTCTTCAGCTCAAGGCTAGCGCTCTACCACTTGAGCTACAGCGCCACTTCCGGTTTTCTGGTGGTTTATTGGAGATAGGAGTCACGGTCTCTCCTGCCCGGGCTGGCTTTGAATCGCGATCCTCAGATCTCAGCCTCCTGAGTAGCTAGGATTACAGGCGTGAGCCACCAGCCCGGCTCTTTAATGTCTTCTTGCATAGTCTGGCTTTGAATCACTTCTTGTCCCAAGTAGACAAGTCTTAAGTCACTACACCCGGCAATTTAGTACTGAGATTTTATTTACACGCAGTCACATAGAGTAAGTGTAGTTTGTTCCTCTCTCCCTTCCTCTATTTTTTACTCTCTCTCTCTTTTTTTTGGGGGGGGGTCCGTTGTAGGGCTTAAACTCTGGGCCTGGGCACTGTCCTTCAGCTCTTCAGCTGAAGGCTAGCTCTACCACTTGAGCCACAGCACCACTTCTGGCCTTTTCTGCTTATGTGGTGCTGAGGAATTGAACCCAGGGATGCATGCATACAAAGCAAGCACTGTGCCATGGAGCTGCCTTTCCAGCCCCTCTCTCTTCCTTGTTTTTGCAGTGCCAGGGACCCAGGGCCTTGACCATGTTAAGCAAAGTACTTTACTATTGAGCTACATTGTTGGCCCTAGAGCTTGAGTTTTGATCAAAAGAATTCACCCATTTAACCACCCCAAGTAAGATGTAGCATACTTTCCTCACTTAAGAAGCTTACCCTGGTGCTGGTGGCTCATACCTATAATCCTAGCTACTCAGGAGGCTGAGATCTGAGGATCATGGTTCACAGCCATCCCGGGCAGGAAAGTCTGTAATATTCCTATCTCCAATAAATTGCTAGGAAACTGGAAGTGGAGCTGTGGCTCAAGTGGTAGAGTGCTCACCTTGAGCTGAGAGCTGAGGGACAGCATCTAAGCCCAGAGTTCAAGCTCCACGACACACACACACACACACACACACACACACATGCTTAGCTGGGCACTGGTCCACACACACACACACACACACACACACACACACACACGCTTAGCTGGGCACTGGTGGCTCATGCCTGTAATCCTAGCTACTTAAGAGGCTGAGATCAAAGGATCTGGTTCAAAGCCAGCCTGGGCAACAAAATCCGTGAGATTCTTACTTCCAATAAACTACTAGAAAACTGGAAGTGGTTCAAGTGGTAGAGCACTTGCCTTGAGCTGAATAGCCTCAGGGACAGCATCCAGGCCCAGAGTTCAACCTCCATGACCAACCAACAACTAAAAAAAAAAAAAGCTTCCTTCTGTTCTTTTTCATTTAATACCCATTCCCTCCCCTTCAGACAACCACAATATCTACTGTAGTTTTCTCTATTTTGAACTTCAAATACCTGAGATCAAATCATTGTGACTCCTTTCCCCCCCCCCCCCGTGTCTTTGAGATTTATTTGTATTGTGTATAAAGTAGTTTGTTCCTTTTAAGTACTATAATCTCTTCCATTTCTCATGAATAAACCACAATTTGTCTTTCTTTTTTTTTTTTTTGATAGAAATGGCTCTGTTTTAGTTTTGGAGTATTATAAATAAAGCTATAGTGAACAATTCAACTCTAGTTGTTTATGTGGAAAGATTTTCATTTCTCTTGGGTAAATACCCAGGAGTGGGATTGCTGGATCATAGTGTATGTGCCATAATGAATTGATATTTTTGAGATGTTCTCATCAGCAGTATATGAGAATACCACATCTTTGGCAAAATTGGTATTGTCAAATTTTTAAATTTTAGCATTCTTTTTTTTTGTTGTTGTTGTTATTGGTCGTGGGGCCTGAACTCTGGGCCTCGGTGCTATCCCTCAGCTCTTCAGCTCAAGGCTAGTGCACTACCACTTGAGCCACAGCGCCACTTCCGGCTTTTTTTTTTTCTGCTTATGTGGTGCTGAGGAATCGAACCCAGTGCCTCATGCATATAAGGCAAGCACTCTACCACTGAGCCACCTTCCCAGCCCCAAATTTTAGCCTTTTTTTTTTTGGTCCAGTCGTGGGGCCTGAACTCTGGGCCTGGGTACTGTCCCTCAGCTCTTCAGCTCAAGGCTAGCACTCTACCACTTGAGCCACAGCGCCACTTCCGGCTTTTTTCTTTTTGTTTATGTGGTGCTGAGGAATTGAACCCAGGGCCTCAGGCATGCAAGGCAAGTGCTCTACCACTGAGCCACCTTCCCAGCCCATTTTAGCCATTCTTACAGGCACAAAGCCAAGTGTTTTTAATTTATAAAATTGAAAAGTATGCTTATCACTTGCAGTTATGGAATTTTTTATCTGTTTTTAATAGGCTGCTTTTGAAGGACTAATTACCATTTAATTACTTTCTTGAATGTCACATGGGGTCAAAATAGTATTCTGCTTACTATGTAGAAGGACACCTTTTTCTAGTATAGTTAGTGATTGGCTTTTGCCTTATTGCTATCCATACCTTATTTTCCTTATATTCAGCTTTCTTCACAGGCAGTATACAAATTATATTTAGAGCTTATTCTCCTGTTTATGGGAGTGTTTGTATTAGCTTTATAATTTTCTCAACTGCTTAATTCTCATAGAAGAGGAGTATTATTTGAAGCCACTCCCATTAGCTATCTAAAAAATCCTCTCATTTGAGTCAAATGTTGGTTTTATATAGAGATGAACATTATATTAAAATTATCAAGTGTCTTTACAGTGATGAAAAAATAATTTGAGTACATATAGATAGCAAGGAATCAAATTCTGATTTTCTTTTGGGTTGTTAGGGTTTGGGACAGTCTTCCTGCTCTACCAACAATTTGTTGTGAAAACATTTCAGAAATAGGAAAGCTGGAAAAATTATACAGTGAGTTCCTATATGCTTATCACCTTGTTTCTAAAACTGACAGGACTGAGAATGTGGCTTAGTGGTAGAGTGCTTGCTTAACATGCATGAAGCCCTAGCTTCTTGATTCCTCAGTACCATATAAACAGAAAAAAACCGGAAGTGGTGCTGTGGCTCAAGTGGTAGAATGCTAGCCTTGAGCAAAAGAAGCTCAGGGGCAGTGCGCAGGCCCTGAGTCCAAGCCCTAGGACTGGCAAAAAGTAAAAATAAGGTAAAATTAGCATTTAGTTGTATTTGCTTAATATATGCTGTTAAAGTGTTTTTTATAGTGTGTTTAAGCTATTACCTTTTCTTAGCAGAAGAGACATAAACAGGTAGATCCTACTGGATAGTATGTAGGACTTAATGGTCATCCCGTTGTTTTCATCACCTTTAATTGAGAGCTCAGCCCTTCATTTTCAAATGAACTCCAAGTAGATTATGTTGCAAAGACAGAAAAAGAAGATAAGGGAAAGAGATGTTTGTTTTACTTTTTTTTTTAAACTTTCATTATGATGAAGTCCAAAATTCTCCCAAGCCTTTTTGCCCAATTGAAGCAAATACTATAGCACAAACAACTTCATTGGCTGGCTACCATGTTTTAGAACTTTATCTTAGTCTCACAAGAATTTTTTTTTTTTTTTGGTTGGTCGTGGGGCTTGAACTCTGGCCTGGGTGCTGTCCCTCAGCTCTTCAGATAAGGCTAGTACTCTGCCACTTGAGCCACAGTGCCACTTCGGTTTTCTGGTGGTTTATTGGAGGTAAGAGTTTCAGGGACTTTACTGCCCAGGCAGACTTTGAACCACAATGCTCAGATCTCAGCCTTCTGAGTAGCTAGGATTACAGGCGTGAACCACCAGCACCTGGCTCACAATAACTCTTGTTAGCTATAAGCATTATTATCTACATTTTATGTGAATTAAGAATTTAAGGTAGTAATTTCCCTGCTGTTATGTTAAATGGAACAATTGATATTCATATTCAAAGATGTCTTTGAATTACATACTTTGAATTACAAGATTGGTGAAAGTTCTCCCTTTCTATTTTACATTTTCTAAGGTCTTCAGAATTACACAAGTTTTGGAACCACACCTAGTTGGAGCTGGTTTAGTAGCATTAGTGTGGAAAAAAGTATATCATAGAAACATTTTGTGACTAACACATTTATGACTGATAACCTCTTAATTCTTGAGGAGGGAAGGCCTTTTTCAACTTAGACGTTCTGAGGTTTTTACTGACCTCTTTTAATTCTCTGAAAAATGAATGTCTTTGTATTAAGTTGTGGAATGTATCGCATGCTTTCTGTAGTTAAGTCAGATAGTATTTAGGATACAGCACTGGAGGTTCTTTCCTGTCTTTTTTTTTCTTTTTCTTTTTCTGGTATTGCAGTTTGTAGTCAAAAGGCTTGTGCTTTCTTGCTAGGCTGGTGTTCTGCCACAGAGCCAGGCCTGTAGCCTGGCTTTTTGCTGATTATTTTGGAGACAGACTTGCAGATTTTTCTGCCAGAGCTGGTTTTGAACCATTATACTCTAGACCTCTGTCTCTTGAGTAACTAGGATTATCAGAGTAAGCTATGAGCACTTGGCTTTTTCTTTTTTTGTTGGTACCAGGAATTGAACTTAGTAGGGCTTTACACTTGCTTGGCTAGCGCTCTACCATTTGAGCCCTATCTCTAGCGTAGCTTTTTGCTGATGTTTTGGAAATGGAATCATGTGGACTTTTCTGCTCAGCTTGACTTTGAGTTATGATCTTCAAGATCTGAGCCCCATGATTACAGGCATGAGCTACTGGCACCCACCCCAAACCCTCTATTTTGTTAAAAAAATTATACGGATATTTATGAGTAAGATAGATTTCTATTCTCTGGTTGTATTAACCTTAACCTTTTCAATTTATTTCTTTGCAATCAAATTATTTTTTTGACTTTAAGGCCAAATAATTAGATGATAACATCTGCCAGCCCATAATTTCAGGTTTCTGTTTTTTTTTTTGGGTCCGGTCATGGGGCCTGTACTTTGGGCCTGGGCGCTGTCCCTCAGCTCCTCAGCTCAAGGCTAGCACTCTACCACTTGAGCCACAGCGCCACTTCCGGCTTTTTTCTTTTTCTTTTTTTTGTCGGTCGTGGGGCTTGAACTCTGGGCCTGGGCGCTGTCCCTCAGCTCTTCAGCTCAAGGCTAGCGCTCTACCACTTGAGCTACAGCACCACTTC
>NW_012271257.1:0-4400 GCF_000151885.1 Dipodomys ordii
GCTCTACCACTTGAGCCACAGCGCCACTTCTGGCTTTTTTCTTTTTGCTTATGTGGTGCTGAGGAATCGAACCCAGGGCCTCAGGCATGCAAGGCAAGTGTTCTACCACTGAGCCACCTTCCCAGTCCCCTGAGTACATTTCTTATCAAGTATTTTTGCCTCCTCCTTTGTTTCCTTAATAGTGTTACAAAGAAAGAGAAAGGAGAAAAAGAAGTAGTATGGAAAGGAAAAGTAATTCAAGAACTGATCATGATTCAAAAGCACTTGGTAATTAACACACCCTAAGCCAGCAGATTTGTCAGGGGGAGAGGAAAGCAATGGTACTGCTCAACATTTGACTAAGAAATAAGAGGCTTACTCAGAAAAATTAAGAGACTTGTTTAAGATTATACAGTAAAAGTGACAGACTAAGGACTCAAATTTGGAATATTCTGTATGAAATCACCAAATTTCTCCATTTCATATCAGCCATAATATACACATTTGCTGAGATAACACCAGAAAATAGAAACCAATTTTAAAAACAAGAACAGTGACGATCTGTGTCTTAGATGCTCTTGTGCAATCTCCTTTTTCTGTATATCAGCCAAAAGTGAGGAACAGAAAGCAATGAGGTTGTGTCATCCAGTAATTTTATAAGATTCCAAAAAATCATTAGAAATTATGAGTTCTTCTCATTTTATTTTTTGTAATTTTTATTGTAAAAATGTTGTACAGAGGGGTTACAGTTACATGAGCAAGGTAATGAATACATTTCCTATTGAACATTGTTGCCTCCTCCTTTGTTTGCCCCTACCATCCCTTCCCTCCCACCTCCACAACTACACAACCCCTCTTTTCCCCCGACCAAAGGTGTAAAGTTTTTTTTCAACATAGTGACCCATTGCTGCAATGGGTCAACCTGTATCCTTATTTAAGCATTTTGTTTTTTGTTTTCCCTTCCGCCTGAATTAATGTATATACAAGATGCAGGGTACCGACAGCAAATACAGTGAATAGGGGTTATACTGTCGAGGAATAACATACAAAGCAAAAAAAAAAAATCACATGGTACATTATAAATATGTTAGAAACAATAGCAAGAAAAAAAAGATACTTGTGCCCCTATCTTAAGGTTCATTTTGCTTAACATCATCTTATATGGTCATATGTACATAGCTTTTGGCCTTTTCTGCTTCTCTTACACATGTACTAGTTATTGCAAATAAGGGAAACCATGAAGAGGAAATAAGACTGGCCAATAGACACAGAAAAACTGCTCAACCTCTCTACCCATAAAAGAAATGCAAATCAAAACAACATTGAGATTCCACCTCACCCTAGTTAGAATGGCTATAATCAAGAATCTAATTACAACAGATGCTGGAGGGGATGTGGCCAGAACCTTACTGCATCGCTGATGGGAGTGTAAACTTGTTCAACCACTTTGGAAAGCAGTATGGGGGTTCTTCAAAAGACTTCACATAGAGCTCCCCTATGACTCAGCAATCCCACTTTTGGGCATTTACCCAAAGGATCACAAACAAGGCCACACTAAGGCTACCAGCACGACTACATTTATCACAACATTATTTATCATAGCTAAGATATGGAACCAACCCAAATTCCCCTAAGTAGATGAATGGATCAAAAAATGTGCCTCCATTAGAAGAAATGGCATTGCCCATTTGTCAGGAAATGGAAAGACTTGGAAAAAATTATATTAATTGAAGTAAGCCAGGCCCAAAGAAACATAGGTCAACAAAGAGGAGGCAACAATGCTTGATAAGAAATGTACTCTTTATCTCGCCCATGTAATTGTAACTCCTCTGTATGGAATTCTCACAATTAAAAAAAAAGGCATTATGTTGAAAATGAACTTTACAACTTTGGGGAGTAGGGAGGGGAGAGGGGGGAGGAGTGAGGAGGTGGGGAGGTGGGGAGGAAAGGGATACTAAGGGAAAAACAAAGGAAGGGTTAACAATGCTGGATAGGAAATGTACTCATTACCTTACTCATGTAACTGTAACCCCTCTGTATGTACCTTTACAATAAAAATATATATTAAAAATTAAAAAGAAACATAGGTCCCACGGTTTCTCTTCCCATTTTAATATGTACTTTTTGTTGTTGCTCACGGTTCTAAGACTATGTTCATTTTCATGGTTTCAACTCCCCACAATTAGACATATTTTTGTCCTGGAAAGAAAAACTACTTGGTACTATTTCTTTAATGTTACGTGTTATCATAGAAAAACAGATAACATATCTTGTTTAGCAATGAAGTAAAAATGTTCATTGTAAAACAGATCATTACATATTTAAATGAACTATTAGCATTTAAGGCTCATTATGTGCATAATTAACCAATCTTATCTACTAACACCCTTCAAACAGCATAGGATATAATCTTCAGTTCTGAAATTCCCCTTTGGCTATTGATTACAATGAATAAAATAAGTGTTACAAATTTTGGAAAATGTCTCTTCTTAAATATTTACTTCTGCTAAATTCCACCACTAATTTAAAGCTGTGCTGTTTATCAGTTACACATTGACTGTCTTGTTCTTCATTTCTGTTACCATGTCATGAATATTAGGTTAGAAGACTTAAGGTTATGGCTCTGTTGCACAATGTCTAGTGAGTGTGAGATCCTGAATTCCAACTCCAATATCAACAAAGAAAAAAAAGGAAAGGAAGAAATAGAAATGAAAGAAGGAAGAAGAAAAGATGAAAAGAAGACCATTAAGGCTTGGCAGCTCAAGCCTATAATTTTAGCTAATTGGAGGCAGAGATTCTTAGGGAATTGATGTTCAAGGTTTACTTGGCAAAAGGTTGAAATATTCTCTCAGTCATTGTCATGTACATGCCAACCTAGCTACAAGGAAAGCACAAATAGAGGGGAAATTATCTAAGGAGGCCCAGGCATAAAGCAAGATCCTTTCTCAAAATTAACTAATACAAAAAGTTTTGTGGAGTTGCTCAAGTGGTAAAGTAGCTACCTATAAGGGAGAGGTCCTAAAGTCCAACTAGCAATAATGCCAAGAAATTGACAAACAGGAAACACTTTATTGTTTACTACCAATGGAAGCCAATGTTATCCGTAAAATAATTCCATATATGTGGACCTATTACCATCATATAATTGCATATTACATTAAGCTTTTATTTTGAAATACTTAATTTTGGAATAGAGAAAGGTTAAACAGGTTTTAAATGGTATTAACCTTTTAATGAGAAACAAGGGATCTAATCTGCATTTTAATTTTCTTGAAATGATTTGTAACTAACCTTTTCTTCTCCTAACAAAGATAAATTCTCCAAAGATTTCAATTTCAATTTTAGTAAATTACTAATGTTACTACACATTTTCAGAATGCTGTACAAATTTTTTAGCTTCTATAAGTTGTGTGGCAGCAATTACTATACTATTTGATATTTACATTTTTATGGCATACTATCTGACTCCTCACCACTAAAATTCACTTTGAATAAAAAAACTCCAATTTTAAAACTTAAAAAAGTGCATACCCACAGTTCTTTTTTCTTATTCTTAGCAATTATAAAAGTAATTATGAAGAAGATTGCTGGTCAAATGTGCAAAATTCCTGGTTGCTAAAGCCCCAGCTCATAGCCTCTGCTTTAATGAAATATGTCATACAATGCATAGTTCTCTAATATCATTTAACCTATAAATTGGGCTTCTGACCCCTTTCATCAGTCAAACAGAGAATACAAAGAATAGAATTCATTATAAATTCATGGAGCTTCTAAACCATGAAGAGATACTAGTTATAATTCATTCATGAGTTATTTTCAGTTTATGAAAGAAGATTTTGCCAAAAGACACAGTAAAAGCAAAAGCGCATTAAATCATAAAATTAGACTTTGCTGAGCATAGACTTTTAAGTTTCCCCACAGTTTCAGCAGTCAATCTCATTCCTAGTATTAAACAGGTCTTCCTCATCATGGAGGTATCAGTATAACAACCCAAACTCCTTGTTATCAAACTTGTGGTTATACTCATCTTCTTTTCTACAGAGATCTACCAGATGCTATCTCTCAAAAACAAAGCCGTCACCCCCTTCTATGGTGCCTGTTAAGCCAATGAATTCAAGCACTTACTTACTTTGTCTTGATGTGAGCACACAAGAATAAGTGACATTTAGTTGAAACTGTTCTGTATGTTCTTGCTTGTTCTTTTAGGTCTGTTTTACACCCTAATATCACATTTTTCAGATCAGAGATTGTGTCATCGATTTGATTTATGCTTTCCTAGAGGACGTAAACATACTGAAATAATAATCTGGGCATCTATTAGGCAAATAAAAGCTGTATTATAATATATCCAACAGGAACTCAGAAACACAAATACTGCATTTGCACTCATGTAGAATCTCAAGTTAAAAAAATGTAAGGTT
>NW_012271257.1:4450-6429 GCF_000151885.1 Dipodomys ordii
AAAAAAAAAAAAGAAAAAAGAAAAAATCATGGCAAATTGTTAAATCTACAAGCCAATAAGAAATGCTTTCTATTTCCTACATTTTACGTCATCCATAGTTTTACCTCTATTTCCAAATCAGTAATAAAAGTCATGAGCCACAATGAGTTATTGTCAAAGTCATAGATCATAACTTTATAAATATTCTAATTGAAGACTATTGTCGAACTAGCTGATGACCTGCTCTTTTATTCCACCTGATAATTTATAGGCTTCTACCATTTCTACAGCAGTCACTGTAAACCTTTTCAAGGGCATGGCCAAGTCAGAATGCACCATCTACCACCTTATAAATAATGTGTCTCTGTGGGATTTTTCATAGATTCCAACTCCTATATGACTTCTGTCAATTATTTCTCCTGATTGCAACCAGTTTGCATTTCTAAAATGTGCCTCTGAGCCTGAGTGGATTCTACTCTCTAAAATGTTTCAGTGGCTGCGTAATCATTAAGCATTAAGCTTTATCTTCATTTTCCTACTCCTTTCTTACCGTGTTCATCAAGAAATTTATTTTATTTACACTTTCCATCTTCAGTATATATAGAGGTTTTTATGTAGTTCATTGGTTTATTTATTTATACAGAGAGGGATTTCATTGTTACAACTTCACAGGTTTACACTATATTCAGTTAATTCCACCCTTTCCATCATACTTTCTGACACTTCTCCCTAAAAAGTAGTATCCCTGATAGGTTTCTTGTTCCATTTTCATAGTTGCAAGCAATTTATTTACACAGTATTCAACCTCCCCTATCCTCCCGAGCAGCATACTGACTTCCACTATTCCCCACCAACCCTCAATCTAATTCTCTTTCCCTACCCCCTGTTGATCATCAGTTTCTCTGTGCTGCTCATACACATACTTGCATTGTATTACAAAGTTATTCACTTTCTTTCTTTTTCTATTCTCCCATCTCCTCTTTTTGAGAAGTCTTTTACTTGTATTATTGTTCCATGTTTAATTATATATGTTTAATCATAAAATGGATATATACATATGTACACATCTATGTTTTACATTTTAAGTCTAAATGTAATTGTGATATTTAAATTGTCCAAATTATTGAGCCCATAAATTACCTTTTTCTCTATGAGCCACAAGGTATTTTAACTCATTTCTCAAGCAACCTGCTTCTGTGGACCTATTTTGTTCTGCTTTAACAACTTTGAAGCAGGTAGGTCCAGCATCTTGAGTATCTTGCCTAAGGTCAGTTCCACACTCAGCAAGGGGTGGACACAGGATTAAAACACAAGAGACCTCAAGCCAAGCTTTATCTTTTAATCACCATACTGTACTGCTTCCTGCAGGGCGATCTTATAAGTCTTCAACCTGAACTTTGGTTGTTTTCTCAATACTTTTCCTCTTTCTAAATGGTACATTTCTAAAAGCAAGAATAAGGAGTTTGGAGGTTTTCAACATAAAGAGATAATAAATGTCTCCAGAAATAAATATTTTTCATGTGACTTATGCATTATGCAATGCATGCATGTATTAAAATTTCCACAATATCCCATTAATATAGACAACAATTATGTTTTTATATGTCAATTTAAAAAATAAAAGAATAGCTGGGTGCCGGTGGCTCATGCCTGTAATCCTAACTACTCAGGAGGCTGAAATATGAGGATCACAGTTCAAAGCCAGCTTGGGCAGGAATGTCTGAGAGACTCTCATCTCCATTAAACCACCAGAAAACTAGAAATAGTGCTGGCTCAAATGGTAGAGTGCGAATTTTGAGCTGAAGAGCTGAAGAACAGTGCCCCAGCCCAGAGTTCAAGCCCTATGACTGACAAAAAGAAAAGAAAAGAAAGAAAACAAGGATTGGGTGGGGTGGGCAGGGGGAGGATGGGAAGGGTGGGAAGGGGAAACAAAGGAGGAGGCTACAATGCTTGATAAGAAATGTACTCATTATCTTGCCCATGTAATTGTAACCCCTCTG
>NW_012271258.1:0-1386 GCF_000151885.1 Dipodomys ordii
TGGAACTCTGGGCCTGGGCGCTGTCCCTCAGCTCAAGGCTAGTGCTCTACCACTTGAGCCACAGCACCACTTCCAGTTTTCTGGTGGTCTATTGGATATAAGAGTCTCACAGACTTTTCTCCCCCGGCTGGCTTTGAGCCGTGATCCTCAGATCTCAGCCTCCTGAGTAGCTAGGATTACATGTGTGAGCCACCAGTTCCTGGCTCAAAAATTCTTTTTTTTTTTTTTGGTCCGGTCGTGGGGCCTGAACTCTGGGCCTGGGTGCTGTCCCTCAGCTCTTCAGCTCAAGGCTAGCACTCTACCACTTAAGCCACAGTACCACTTCCGGTTTTTTCTTTTTTGCTTATGTGGTGCTGAGGAATCCAACAGGGCCTTGAGCATGCAAGGCAAGCGCTCTACCACTGAGCCAACTTCCCAGCCCGGCTCAAAAATTCTTTAAAAAAATAAAACAAATAAATAAAAACTACAGTGCTGGTAAGGCAGAGTGTTGCCTCGCATGCATGAGGCCCTGGATTCAATTCCTCAGCACCATATATACAGAAAAGGCTGGAAGCAGTGCTGTGGCTCAAGTGGTAGAGCGAGGGACAGCACACAGGCCCAGAGTTCAAGCCCCACGACCAAAGGGAAAAACCCAAAACCAAACCAAACCTACAGTGAGCCTTTAGGAAATGCTTATTGCTGACAACTTACTGAGAAACAGATCAGAGGCTTATGGCTAATAAATGAGAGCCCAGCAACTTGCTAGAAGAAAGTGGAATGACATTTGATCACAGATCCCACTACCTATAGAGCGTTGGCAGGAGGTGGGAGCCCACATTTACCTTCTTAGGCTCTGGCACTGCCTCAGGTTCTTCCTGTGCTGAAGTGGTGGTAGCAGCAACAACGGCTGCAGGGGCCATAGGAGCTGCAACCGCTGTAGCCACAGCCTTTTCCTTCTTGTGCTTTTTGTGCTTCTTGTGTTTCTTATCCTTTTTGTGTTTCTTGTCCTTCTTTTTCTTCTTTTTCTTTCCACCTCCTTCTTGGTCTGAATTCTAAAATAACAGAAAAAATTCACAGTACTGTAACTAATCTGACCAAAAGTGCCTAAATATTTTAATTCTCACAACTAAGCAAAGATGTAATACCTCCCACAAAAATTCTAACAGGGGCTGGAAAGGCAGCTCAGTGGTAGAGTGCTTGCCTTGCATGCATGTGGCCCTGGGTTCAATTTCTCACCACCACATAAACAGAAAAAGCCAGAAGTGGTGCTGTGGCTCAAGTGATAAAGTGCTAGCCTTGAGCAGAAGAGTTCAGGGACAGCAACTAGGCTCAGAGATTAAGCCCCACAACCAACAAAAACATAAAGGGGGGGGCTGGAAAGGTGGCTTAGTGGTAGAGTGCCTTGAG
>NW_012271259.1:0-1466 GCF_000151885.1 Dipodomys ordii
TTTTTTTTTTTTTGTTGGTCGTGGGGCTTGAACACTGGGCCTGGGCACTGTCCCTCAGCTCTTCAACTCAAGGTGAGAGCTCTACCACTTGAGCTACAGCGCCACTTCCTCTCTTTAAGTCTTTAGGCCACTTATTTATCAGAATTTGTTTCTTTGAGGATTTGTTGTTGGGGAATTTAATTTTTTGAGTTCTAGGTATATTTTAGATATGAGACTCTTGTCTGTTGTATGGCTAGTGAAGATCTTCTCCCGATCTGTGGGCTTTCTATTTATCTTGCTATCTATGTCCTTTGCCATGCAGAAGCTCTGCAGTGAAACCCTAAGTTCTATACATCTACACAACACCAGGTTAGCTCCTGCCCTAAAAGACTGTCCTATGTAATAGTGTAGTGGCTCTTGTCTCTAAATGGGTAAGACTAACTGCAGAAACACAAAATACATGGCCAATCAACTAACCCCCAGCACCAGTGCCACATAAACAAGCTACAGATCAGTCCCATAATGACCTAGAGGATAATGCATGAGGTAATTTAAAAGCATGGCTGGTGAACTGGGAAGGTGGCTCAGTGGTAGAGTGCTTGCCTTGTTGCATGAGGCCTTAGGTTCAATTCCTTAGCACCATATAAGCAGGGGAAAAAAAGCCAGAAGTGAAACTCAGAATTCAAGCCCCACGACTGACCAAAAAAGAAAAAAAGCATGGCTGGTAAATCTGCTGAATGAAAAGGTGGACACCCTGCAGACAGCTATACAAGAATGTGACAAGGCCAATCAGAAATTAATAGATGACTTCATGGTCTGAACAAATAAATAGGTAAAGGAACTCCAACAGAAGGAGAAAGAGTCCAATGAGAAGATAGACACCCAGTTAAAGGAGTTGAAAGATAAGTTCAAAAACCAACTCCAGTAAATAAGGCAATCTATTCAAGACGTAAAAGAAAACCTCAATAAAGAGCTGGCCACCATTAAGAAAGACCAGCAAGAGGAAGGGAGATAAAGAGCAAAGTAAAAAGCTTTGAAAGCAGAATGGAGGAAGTAGAAGATAGAATCTCTGAGGCAGAAGAGATTTTAGACTCCATAGAGAAAGAAACACCGATATTCATAACAAAATGAAGACGCATGATAGATCATTTAAGGAGCTACAACATATAGTCAGAAAGCCTAATTTGAGACTAATAGGTATTGAGGAGGGCCTGGAGAGGAAAGCCAATGGATTAGGAAATATTTTCAGCAGAATCCTAACAGAGAACTTCCCAAATATACAAAAGGACAGGCCCATTCAGAAGCAAGGAGCTTTTAGAAACCCAAATTGGCCAGACCAGAATAGGACTGCCATTGCCACATTACAGTTCATACAGGATCAACAGAAACTAATGAAAGAATTCTTTTTTTTTTTTGGGTCCGGTCGTGGGCCTGAACTCTGGGCCTGGGCGCTGTCCCTCAGCTCTTCAGCTCAAGGCTAGCGCTCT
>NW_012271259.1:3996-5448 GCF_000151885.1 Dipodomys ordii
AAAAAAAATCATACACCATGATCGAACAGGATTCATTTCAGGAATGCAAAGCCAGTTCAATATATGCAAATCAATCAAAATAATTCATCACATCAACAAGAGCAAGGATAAGAACCACATGATTATCTTAATAGATGCAGAAAAGCATTTGACAAGATCCAACACCCCTTTATCACTTTATGATAAAAGCTCTGGAAAAACTAGGAACCCATGGAACATTTCTTAGTATAATGAAGGCTGTGTTTGACAAACCTACAACCAGCTTTACACTTAATGGTGAAAGCTAAAGCCATTCTGTCTAAATTCAGAAACAAGACAAAGATATCCATTCTCTCCACTTCTCTTCAATTTAGTATTAGAATGCCTAGCTAAAGCAATAAGACAAAATGCAAACATAAAGGGGATCCAAATAGGGAAAGATGAAGTAAAACTCTCCCTCTTTGCAGATGATATGATCTTGTATTTAAAGAATCCCATAGACTCCACTTCCAAGTTACTCAATGTGATTCGAAACTTTGGCAAAGTAGCAAGGTATAAAATTAACTCCAGAAATCAATGGCTTTCCTGTATGCCAATAATGAGAAGAGAACCACTGAAATCAGAAAGCAACTCCTTTTGTAATAGCCCCACAAAAAATAAAATACCTAGGAGTTAAAACTCCTCAGACCTCTATGATGAAAACTTTAAAAACCTTTTCAGGAAATTAAATCAGAACTAAGGAAGCAGAAAAACCTCCCGAGGTCATGGATTGGGAGGATTAACATCATGAAAATGGCAATACTGCCAAAGGCTATCTACAGATTCAATAGGAAACCTATCAATATCCCAACGTCATTCTTCATTGAAATAGAAGAAGCAACCCCAAACTTCATATGGAACAATAAAAGACCCTGAATAGCAAAAACAATCCTTATCAGAAAGAACAGTGCTGGAAGAATATCAATATCAAATTTCAAACTCTACTACAAAGCTATAGTAATAAAAACAGATTGGTACTGGCATAAGAACAGTCCTGAGGACCAAAAGAATAGGACTGAAGACCCAGAAATGAACCACAGACCTATAGCCACCTAATTTTCAATAAGGGAGCTAAAAAAATAGAATGGAAGAAAGACAGACTCTTCAGTAAATGATGCTGGCATAACTGGTTAAACACCTGTAGAAAACTAAAGTTAGAACCTTATATATCACCCTGCACCAGAATAAACTCCAAATGGATCAAAGACCTCGAAGTCAAATCAGATATCCTAAAAACATTACAGGAACTGGACGCTGGTGGCTCACCTCTGTAATCCTAGCTACTCAGGAGGCTGAGATCTGAGGATCGTGGTTAAAAGCCAGTCAGGGCAGGAAAGTTTGTGAAACTCTTATCTCCAATAAACCATTCAGAAAAACTGGAAGTGGTGCTATGGCTCAAGTGGTAGAGTTCTAGCCTTGAGCTGAAGAGCTGAG
>NW_012271260.1:0-1178 GCF_000151885.1 Dipodomys ordii
AAAAAGCCAGAAGTGGCGCTGTGGCTCAAGTGGTAGAGCTCTAGCCTTGAGCTGAATAGCTGAGGGATAGTGCCCAGGCCCAGACCGACAAAAAAAAGAATTTGGACAACAAATGCTGGTGGGGATGTGGGGAAAAAAAGAACCCAATTGCACTGTTGATGGGAATGTAAAGTAGTATACCTACCATAGGTGGTGGTTTAGAGGTTCCTCAAAAAAACATAGAACTTCCCTAAGACTTAGCCATACCACTCTTGGGTATCTAAAGGATTACAAGTCAGGATACAGTAAACACTTGCACACTCATGTTCATAGCTGCACTATTCACAATAGCCAAGTTATGGAAACATCCCAGGTGCCCCAAATAAATAAATGGATTTTTTAAAAATGTGGTACATATGCATAGCGGAATTTTACTCATCCATTAGAAGAATAATACGTTATTTGCAGGGAAATGGATGGACCTAGAACAAATTCAGTTAAGTGAGGTAAGCTAATCTCAGAGACTAACAAATGGTGCATATTTTCTCACAAATGTGGAAGCTAGATCTAAAATAAAACTAGACATGATAACTTATACAGATTGTATGCATTTACACACAAACAAACAGATTAAGGGAAGATACTCTTAGAGGAGGAACTCAAAGGTACAACCCCTTTGAACACCTAAAATACTATTTATCAAAACAAATTCCAGGAAATGGAAACATTTTTTGTTGTTGTTGCTATTGGTGGTGGTGACATTGGTGTTATTGTTGGTGTTGGTGCTTGCTTTTGTTTTTTTAATTGTTGATTTTGTCTTTTTAAGGGAGGCACATAAATGGAGGGAGGAAGGGTGAACAAATGCAGTCATGTATTCAATATACACTATGTAAAAAAATGAACTACGCAACTTGTGGGCAGACAGAAACTGGGGAAAACCAAGGGAGTAACATTGTCCAAGAAGAATTGTACTCATTACCTGACTAACAGAATTGTAACCCTTCTGTATAACACCTTAATAATAACAACAAAATTATATCTTTAAAAGGTAATAAACAGGGGCTGGGAAGGTGGCTCAGTGGTAGAGTGCTTGTCTTGTATGCTCGAGGCCCTGGGTTCGATTCCTCAGCACCACATAAGCAAAAAGAAAAAAGCTGGAAGTGGCAGTGTGGCTCAAGTGGTAGAGCGCTAGCCTTGAG
>NW_012271260.1:9018-11954 GCF_000151885.1 Dipodomys ordii
TTGGTTCCGGTCGTGGGGCCTGAACTCTGGGCCTGGGCGCTGTCCCTCAGCTCTTCAGCTCAAGGCTAGTGCTCTACCACTTGAGCCACGGCGCCACTTCCGGCTTTTTTCTTTTTGCTTATGTGGTGCTAAGGAATCGAACCCAAGGCCTTAGGCATGCAAGGCAAACACTCTACCACTGAGCCACCTTCCCAGCCCGTAGACTTAGTTTTTAAACATATGTAGCAGCTAGTTTTTGAATAACTTTCTTTTCTCAATCCCTTGGTATCCCTGAATGCATAGTGATTTCTCGACTTATTAAAATCTACTTTTAGAGAATGAGATGAATGGGAAAGAATGGGAATGGAGAACAATTTTATTGGTAATTGTGCTTCTAAAGTATTGGTAGTTTTATTTTCAAATCATAGACAGGTATTAGTTCCCCTCCTCTTGGTTCTGGGAATGGAACCCAGGACCTCATGCATGCTAGGTAAGTGTTTTATCACTGAACTATTCCTCCAACCCAAGCTACATAATTTTAAAATTAGTAAATTTGTTTTAAATATACACTTTGAGAAGCACCAGAGTACAAATTAGAGCATTAATATTGGATGTCAATAACAGCGATTTTTACTTAATGACATTTGGAGTTTGAAACTTTTTGCTCTCAAGCTCCTATTTGTTTCTAAGAATTTTAGGGACTCACACACATACTGAATTAGGAAGGTTCTGAGATTTAAAATTATCCAAAAGGCAGAGTCACATGTAAGCCTTCCTAGAGAAAACATGATAGACTTCAAGAGGAAGTATCTACTTTCTTGTGCTCTTCCTGTAATGGGCCCTTTCTTCCAACTGGCTTATTCTGACCACAGCACCAACAAGCAGCATGGAGCACCTCCTTTCTTCCTTCCTTTGTCCCTTCCTTCCTTCCCTTCTTTCTTTCTTCTTTCCTTCTCTCCTTTCTTACGTTCTTCCATACTTCTTCTCTCTCTGCCTCTTCCCTCCCTCCTTCCTTTTTGGCTATTCCTATCTCATTTTGGAGAGAATTTTGATTCTTTTAGCTGTTTCTTCTAACATTTACTTCTATATTTCTAAATAATGTAGAAGACTGGTATTTTTGTTCAGCAATTGATACAATCAAATGGCTTTCTATTACAATAGGTGAAGCTTTTTAGTACAGTGACTACCATTCTCCAATAATAAATGCACTTCTTTCTGTTAGGAAATCAGTATGTGTTACTATAGTATGTTTTTATTGTTAATGAAACTGGAGTTTTAGACTCCAGTCCTAACTGTCTGGGCTTTTAAGGTCAGATCTGGCCATTCGCCCCTATACACCAAATAAAAAGACATGGTGAATGAAGGGTAGCAAAGAGAGATTTATTACATGACAGTCACAGGAAGACAACACTTTACTCCATCTTCAGCTGGCTTCAGGATCCAGACAGGGGCTATAAGAACTGGAGATGTAGGGAGAGAGATCTGCATAGTTAATCAGTCATAATCCCAGGTATGATCTGGTGGTGATGTGGCAGCAGGTGATCTGACAGCCCATTGTTTCAGGATTGGTCAGGTAAGGCCTAGTCACTGGTTTGGAAGGTAGTCTAGTTCTTTCTGGATTCCAAAATGGAGGCAAAATGACTTCAGAAAGAATGGCTCAGGACAAAGATACAATGTGGAAGCAGAATGCCTCATTATTATCCTGCTTTCAGTAAATTTATGGGTCCAAGTAAGTAGTCAGTACTCATCAGCAAAAGCAGCTCTTAAGCACATGTTAAATTAAAGCTACACACACACACACACACACACACACACACAAACCTATATTTGGGGGATAAATAGTATATGGTAATCATACTTTTTTATTTTTTGGAGTTAACCCTACAACAGCTCTGAAAATCTTCTCCATATAATTATCCATATAATCAAACCTGTCAGAGTTTACTTGGCCTATATTTCTCTCTCTTGGCTCCATCAACCCTGGAATCTTTCAGCTATCTCATCCAAACTACTTTTTCTAAAAATCCTGTTAGTGGACTAGAGTCCTGAAAGTGAATTCAACATCCTGTGAACTCCCTTCATCTCTGTTCTTAGATTCTGCGTTCTCTTTCCTAGTTTATGCTCTTGTTTTGCTAAATCATATTAATGAATTCACTTTTTCAGACACTGATATTTCAAAAAATCCAACCTCTAGTTGGATGTATAGCCCTGAGGAACGTAATTTCTCCTTAGAATTTTACATGAATTCCTCTCTTCCCACTCACCCCTCTTCTGGAAAATTTATTGGAATGTATCTTCCAACCTTCCAAACCCTCTATTGAAGTTTTTTGTTTTATTTTCATATTTTTAATTTCAAATAACTTTTTCTTACTTTTTACTTAAAGTCTCCTATTCTTCCTTCATGGATGCAATATCTTATCTCAGTATATTAATTACAATTTTTTATTGCGAAAATACTGTATACAGAGGGCAAGATAATGAGTACATTTCTTATCAAGCATTGTTGTCTCCTCCTTTGTTTCCCCTTCCCATCCCTTCCCATCTTCCTCCTCTCTGCCCCCCCCCTCCAAGTGGTAAAGTTTGTTTTTCGACATAACAACTGTACCTCCCTTTGTTGCAATGGGTCCACCTGTATCCTTATTTAATCGATTTGTTTTTTCTCTTCTGCTCCACAAATTATACCAACATCAAATACAGTGAAAACAGGGGTTATACCGTGGGGGAGGGACATACAAAGCAACAAAGAAATCATCTTATAAATGTGTTAGAAACAATTGCATGAAAGAAAAAACATTTGAATACTTATCTTGGGGTTCATTTCACCTAACATCAACTTATCTGATCTTTTCTGCTTGTCTCAGGCATATACTCGTTATTGCAAATAAGGGAAACCATGGGACCTATGTTTCTTTGGGCCTGGCTTACTTCACTTAATATAATTTTTTCCAAGTCTTTCC
>NW_012271261.1:0-2692 GCF_000151885.1 Dipodomys ordii
AGCGCTCTACTGCTTGAGCTACAATTCCACTTCCAGTTTTCTAGTGGTTTTTATTGGAGATAAGAGTCTCACAGACTTTCCTGCCCAGGGTGGCTTTGAACCATGATCTTCAGATCTCAGCCCCTGAGTAGCTAGGATTACAAGTGTGAGCCACCGGCTCCCGGCTCTCTGGTGCTTTATTGGGGATAAGAGTTTCACAGCTTTTCCTGCCCAGGCTGGCTTTGAACCATGATCCTCAGATGTCAGCTTCCTGAGTAGCGAAGATTACAGGCATGAGCCACCAGCTCCCAGCTTTATTTTAAATTTTTTGGTCAGTTGTGACGCTTAAACTTGAGGCCTGGTGCTGTCCCTGAACTTTTTTTTCCAAGGCTAGCACTCTATCACTTTGAGCCACAGCGCCACTTCTGGTTCTCTGGTGGTTAATTAGAGATAAGAGCCTCATGGACTTTCCTGCCTGGGCTGGCTTTGAACTGGGATCCTCAGATGTCAGCTTCCTGAGGAGCTAGGATCATAGGCACTTTCACCTGGCTCCAATGACTATTCATAGGAATGAAAATCCAAGTGGAAGGACTTTGTCAGCATAGTGGTGGCAAAGATAAACAGGTAGAAATAAATATCTTAGAGCCCACTGGCCTTGGCTTACAACTGCCAGGCTCATTCTGTCAGACCAGCCCTGTTGCAACTTCCCTGTCCCTGTGTCCCTGTGTGCGTGCATATTTGCCAGCTGGTAGATGACATAGTGATGATACTGTGTACCCCAGACATTTCATAATAGAGAAGGACATTGACCACTGCCTTGGGACTTACCAAAGATCATCTGAGATAGAAAGCCAAGGGCACTCGAGCAGCCTTCCTCTTCTGAGTCTGAGTCATCTCCTGAGGGATGTTGGTCATTCATTCATTTGCTCATTAACAAATATGAGTTCCTGGGCTGGGATGTGGCTTAGTGGAGTGCTTGCCTAGCATGCATGTAACCCTGGGTTCAATTCCTCAGTACCACATAAACAAAAAGCCAGAAGTGGCTCTGTGGCTCAAGTGGTAGAGTGCTAGCCTTAAGCAAAAGAAGCTCAGAGACAGTGCCCAGGCCCTGAGTTCAAGCCCCAGGACTGGCAAAAAAAAGGAGGAGGAGGAGAAGGAGGATGACTTCCTGCTACATACAGATTAGGCATACAAGCAAGAGAAGTGTGGGAATCATGCCTGAGAGGTAGCCAGGGGTCAGGTCTGGAGGGCCACATAGGACTTGGCTTTTATTTGGGGAGCTGGAGCAAGGCAGTGAGGAATTTTGAGACAAGAAATGACAGGCTCTGACTTAAGATTTAGAAGGATCTCTTTGGTCACTGGAAAATAAAGTATATAGGCAAGAGACTAGTAAGACGTCAAACAAGTGATAGCGGTAGTTTATATCAAGGCAGAGATGTAGCAGAAGCTTGAAGCTGCTTAATAAGAAAAAGATGGCAGCTGGGTATCAATGGCACATGCCTGTAATACTGACTAAGGAGGCTGAGATCTGAGGATCAAGGTTCAAAACCAGCCCAGGCAGGAAAGTCCGTGAGACTTATCTCCAGTTAACTACCAAAAAAAAGCTGGAAATGGTGTTGTGACTCAAAGGGTAGAGTCCTATCCTTCAACACCCCCCGCCAAAAGAAAAAGAAAAAAAAAGGCATAGCCAATAATAATTTCCTGTTTAGAGCTTTGTTGTTGGACTGCTCAATTTCAAGTCCTAGTTTGTTTGCTATTGGAGTTTGAGCAAGTGTTTAACTTTAACCCTCAGATTTGTTCCCCAAATATAAGCCTTCTATCTGGGCCACAGGCAGTTGGGTGCTATGAAAATTAAATAGGTGTGAATTGTGTGACAAGTTTAGGGCAGTACCTGGCAGTCCTGAGTAATAATTAGTGGAGGCCATTGTTATTACTGTTGGAAGCAGGGATTCCCCAGGTCTGTTAGACCATCTCCTTCCTACAAGGAGCCTTACTGTCCAAGAGGCAGCTCAGACACCATCTGTCTAGCAGAGAAAAGCCACAGGGAGACAGCTTTCAGAGAGCATTAGATAGATGAGCCCTTCCCAAGAAACCTAATCTCACTCTCAGCAGGTGCTAATCCCAACAACCTCCCTGGTATCTGAGCCCAGCCCACCCACTTCCTCATCCATCTCCCCAGCCTGCCACCCAAGCCTTCATCCCCTTTTTACCAGCCTAGGCTGCCACCTACAAACTTCCTTAACAGTTGGAGGAGCTCTGACAGGAAGTCCACAAACTATCAAATTGGGCCCAGCTCCTCCCTCACACGTATCAGATCACCAAGGGTTGTAGGTGCCACCTGTCTAAAACTGTACCTCCCCCCGCCCCCCAGGTACCAGTTCCTGGAGCTTGAGGTTTGATCCAGGCTGGAGCCCGTTGGAGCCAGGAACTCCCACAGTGCCCCAGCTGCTGCCTGCCCTCCCACCCACAGGCCGAGAAACAGGCTTAACCCTTTACGCACCGCATATCACTGGCTATAGTTCTAGCTAGCCAGTAGTGCACTAATCCAATACATCATTTTTTTTTTAATCTGGTCGTGGGCCTGAACTCTGGGCCTGGGCGCTGTCCCTCAGCTCTTTAGCTCAAGGCTAGTGCTCTACCACTTGAGCCACAGTGCCACTTCCAGCTTTTTTTCTGCTTATGTGGTGCTGAGGAATCGAACCCAGGGCCTCAT
>NW_012271261.1:4743-6539 GCF_000151885.1 Dipodomys ordii
TCCTCCTCTTCCTCCCTTCCCCCCACCACTCTATGGGACCTCCCTTTCAGAATAATTGCTTTAAAGTGTTCGGTGAGTGAAATCACCTGATTGGAAGGTAATGCCACATCATTTTCCTGTGTTTACTCTGTCAGGACAGCATGTGTGTTTCCATTGTGCTTACATCTGTCATAACCAACAGACTTAGAGATTTTCACGGAGCTGGTATGTGTGAGAGGTTATTTTGTAGTTTTCATTTGCATTTCTCAGATTACAAGTGGGACTGAGAATCTTTTCTTCAATCTATTGACCATTCATATTTCCTCTTTGTGTTTGCTTAGGTCTAAACACTGTTTTCTTTTAGGTTAGATTTTAGCCCTTAAATATTCTGAATATTAATATTTTGTCTATACGTGTTATAAATTTATCATCTCATGGGTTGTAGTTTGTTTTCTACTTTCATTATTATATCTTTTCCTGTCTAGAATTTTAATGTAGTTGAGTATTTTCTTCTAGAGAGTACAACTTTCATGTTATATTTAATAAATCCTTTCTTCACTTGTCCCTAAAGACTTTTTTGTTTTTTATTGTGAAAATACTGTACAGAGGGGTTACAATTGCTTCAGCAAGGTAATGAGTACATTTCTTATCAAGCATTGTTGCCTCCTCCTTTGTTTTTCCCCTACCATCCCTGCCCTCCCATCTCCACGACTACACCCCCCACCCACCCCACCAAAGTTCCTTTTATTTTATTTTATTTTATTTGTGAACATACTGTACAGAGGGGTTACAATTACATGGGCAGGATAATGCATACATTTCTTACCAAGCATTGCAGCCTCCTCCTTTGTTTACCCTTCACATCCCTTCCCAGCCTCCCCCCTCCCCCCAAAGTTCCTTTTTTGACATAGCATCTTGTTGCAATGGGTTCCTTAAAGACTTTTGTCTGTATATTCTTCTTAAAGGATTTTAACTTTGCCTTTCACGTTTAAGCCTTTAATAGATCTGGAATTGACTCTTATGTCACTTTAGTATTTTTGTTAGTGGAATACTTTTATTTCAGTAGGGTTTAAACGGCTACACATCTGAATTATTTATAACTTGACTTGTACCTAGAGCCTATTATATACACTGCATTAATATTTCATATTGAACAAAGGTGCCCTCTTTGGGAAAGAGTTTTGATCACATTTAAAACCTTTCCAAGGTTTTTGTTAGCTTTTTTCAAATTTTAGACATGCTAATGGTATTGTGGTTAGTGAGTGTTTATATTTAAGTTTCCTTGCTTATTAGAAGTCATAACGATTGCGTCTGGAATCTGCTTCAAAATAAGTCCGAAGGTGGTTGAGGAACAGATAAAATCAGATTGGCATCAAATTGATAATTGTAGAAACTGAGTGATGACTTCATTTTATTTTCCTGTCTTGCTAAGTTGTCCAGGCTGATCTCAAACTGAGCCTCAGACTATTGGATTCTGGGAATTACAGCACTACTGCATCTTTCTACTTTTTTTTTTTTTTTTTTTTTGGGTCGGGTCGTGGGGCCTGAACTCTGGGCCTGGGCACTGTCCCTCAGCTTTTCAGCTCAAGGCTAGCGCTCTACCACTTGAGCCACAGCGCCACTTCCAGTTTTCTGGTGGTTTATCTATTTATTTATTTTTGTTGGTCGTGGGGCTTGAACTCTGGGCCTGGGCGCTGTCCCTCAGCTCTTCAGCTCAAGGCGAGCGCTCTACTGCTTGAGCTACAATTCCACTTCCAGTTTTCTAGTGGTTTTTATTGGAGATAAGAGTCTCACAGACTTTCCTGCCCAGGGTGGCT
>NW_012271262.1:0-3046 GCF_000151885.1 Dipodomys ordii
CGCCGCACGCGCACCACGCGCCGGGCGCGGCCAAGAGCTCGGCCACGGTGAGCCGCAACCTCAACCGCTTCTCCACCTTCGTCAAGTCGGGCGGCGAGGCGTTCGTGCTGGGCGAGGCGTCGGGCTTCGTGAAGGACGGGGACAAGCTGTGCGTGGTGCTGGGCCCCTACGGGCCCGAGTGGCAGGAGAACCCCTACCCGTTCCAGTGCACCATCGACGACCCCACCAAGCAGACCAAGTTCAAGGGCATGAAGAGCTACATCTCCTACAAGCTGGTCCCCACGCACACGCAGGTGCCCGTGCACCGGCGCTACAAGCACTTCGACTGGCTGTACGCGCGCCTGGCCGAGAAGTTCCCCGTCATCTCCGTGCCGCACCTGCCCGAGAAGCAGGCCACGGGCCGCTTCGAGGAGGACTTCATCTCCAAGCGCCGCAAGGGCCTGATGTGGTGGATGAACCACATGGCCAGCCACCCGGTGCTGGCGCAGTGCGACGCCTTCCAGCACTTCCTCACCTGCCCCAGCGGCACGGACGAGAAGGCCTGGAAGCAGGGCAAGAGGAAGGCGGAGAAGGACGAGATGGTGGGCGCCAACTTCTTCCTGACCCTCAGCACGCCGCCCGCCGCCGCCCTGGACCTGCAGGAGGTGGAGAGCAAGATCGACGGCTTCAAGTGCTTCACCAAGAAGATGGACGACAGCGCGCTGCAGCTCAACCACACGGCCAACGAGTTCGCGCGCAAGCAGGTGACGGGCTTCAAGAAGGAGTACCAGAAGGTGGGCCAGTCCTTCCGCGGCCTCAGCCAGGCCTTTGAGCTGGACCAGCAGGCCTTCTCGGTGGGCCTGAACCAGGCCATCGCCTTCACCGGAGATGCCTACGATGCCATCGGCGAGCTCTTCGCCGAGCAGCCCAGGCAGGACCTGGACCCGGTCATGGACCTGTTAGCGCTGTATCAGGGGCACCTGGCCAACTTCCCGGACATCATCCATGTTCAGAAAGGTAAAGCCCGGCTTGTAGAGCAGCAGGTGGTACGGAAGGTGGTGTTCAAGAGGCAAAGGATGACCGAAGGTTCAGGCTCGTATCTCACGCGTCTGGCAGGGATGTGAACTTCCATGTCTTCTCCCATCCCGTCCTTCCCCCCCCCCTCCCCCCAATGTGTGTGTTTGCTGAATTGGCAGACTTAGCTTCCTTCTCCCAGTACCCTCCGCTCAGAAAGTGAGAAGTCTTCAGAGAGTTTCTGAAAGTAGTTTTTATGACAGTGCTATCGTTTGAGAATTCAAATAGGCTTATAATAAGTAGAATGGCACAGAGACCAAAAACATGTTAGACATCGTGTGGACAGTGTCAGGACTGGGAGGAAGTGATAGGGAAGAATGGACATCTGCAAGGAAGGTAAGACCGGCATTCACCCTCTGCACAGCAGACCCTGCTTTGGTAAGGAACTAGCGTCATTTCTCTGAGTTGGGTGTACAAGAACTTCCTCTGTAGGCTTCTCGCTTGCAAGCTTCGTTAAATAGGTACAAGGCCCGCCCTTTTTTTTTTTTTATATTTTGTGGGTTATGGGGCCTGAACCTGGGCCCTGTCTCTCAGCTCTTCAGCTCAAGGCTAGCGCTCTACCACTCGAGCCACTTTCGGCTTTTTCTGTTTATGTGAGGAATCGAACCCAGGGCTCATACCTCTGAAGCAAGCACTCTACCACTGAGCCACCTTCCTAGCCTAAAAGGCCCAGACTTGTTTCAGGAAATCAGCTTTGGACATTTTGGGTTTGGAATCAACGAAATTTAGGAATGTTATTTTGAAAAATGATGTAGGGAAATTAGGATGAAATCTGAATTACTATATCAGAGCGATGAATTTGCTCTTCTACTGTCAAGGTTTTATTAGTAGTTATGAGTACTAACCTTTGTTAAAGAACTGGTACTTTCATCATTAGTTATGATTATTGTGGTGTGTATGTGTGTGTAGTAAGTTATAGCATTAATGCCTGGTCTAAGGTTACTCAGTAGTGTACCTCTACTGATGGAGAGAGAATGGACAGTGTTGGAGTTTGTAAAGTCCAGTGTGTGGGGAGAATGGGGAGGAGAGAGTTCTAGAATGCACATCTGGCCTCCATCGATGAGTTGCTTACTCCCTTTCCAGATGGGACACAGGCCACTTAGGAATGGTCTTGATCTTTGACATGTTCTTCCTCGTGTTGGGTTCATTTGTCTTTTTGGTTCGCAGGAACCACGTTCCTCAGCCTGACAAGACTTCAGACATTGGGAGAGCACAGTCTTGCTTTCACTTCCTTCTCTGCTCTCCTCTTTCCAAGTGTGTGACTAGGTTTGTAACTCAATGTGGGGTGGAGATGGGATATACATACCTTTAATCTATTGATGCTGTTGCCAAAATGCAGTACCCTGAACACTGCAGCAAGAATTTTAGTGGAGGATAGTAACTTTCTTAGCAATTTCCCACTCATACATGCAGTCTGAGTAAATTAGCTTTTTGAGTAATAATATTGCTGTAGGCCTGTATTGAACCTGCATCTGAATTCTTCTGCCTTTATCTTTCTCTAAATTACTAAGGATCCTTGGTGCTTTGGCTGGTGGTGGAAAAATTAACTCTGAGTTTTCGATGCAGGACTTTAATGTTTAAATCCCATTGTGTTACATCATGTATCGTGTTTTACATTACACATTGTATTACATCATTTTGGACCCATTGCCGGCTGTCTCTTTATACAGTCCTGCCAATTGAGGCAGAACCAAGCACAGACCTTGTGGGGCTCATACAGGTGACTCAGCTTCACTCTGACATCAGTGCACTCACGTGTTCTCCAGTTATTCAGTTCTCCAGCACAGCCTTTGTCCAGTGCCCTCCTCTTGAGTTTCCATGTTAGAAAAGGTATGGTGCTTATAATAAGGTTTACTTGGGATTTACAGTCGTAGCCCCCTGTCTGTTCAACCACTTAGCTTATTATTTTTTCATATTAGAACTAAAATTATCTCTTGCTGTTTGAGATTTGAAAAAAACCTTCTTTTTAAAAAACCATTGTCATTTTTTTTGA
>NW_012271262.1:7284-14694 GCF_000151885.1 Dipodomys ordii
GTAGAGCACTCGCCTTGAGCTGAAGAGCTGAGGGACAGCGCCCAGGCCCAGAGTTCAAACCCCACGACCGACAAAAAAAAAAAAAAAAAAAGAAGAGTGAGAGAAAGGGGGTGGGTTGGGAGGAAAGGTGAGAATGTTGAAACTGATCAAGATGCATTGTGTTCATAAAATGCTTTCTTAAGTGGCAACTCTTTTCTACAACTACTTAAAGATAAATTAAAAAGAAAAATGTAAGTTTTGACAAGTAGGCGGGCCTGAGGAAGGGCATTCTAGATCAAAGGAACCACATGTATAGCTGCCAGGGCTTGCCACCTGTCAGAATCCACCAGGGAGTGGTTTGATTTGATCTGAGTGTCAGGGCCATCTAGACATTGGAGCTATTTCAAAAGAGCAGGTGGCTCACACCTCCTTACTCAGGAGGCTGTGATATGGAGCAGAAACAAAAAGCACGGGGATCATGCACAGGCCCTGAGTTCAAGCCCCAGGAGACACACACACACACACACGCACGCGCACATGCACATGCACATGCACATGCACGCATGCAACCAACCACACATGCCCCTTAGGTGCTTCTGATGTACTGCTAGTTTTATACCTGCTGCTGGAAGTGGTAGAGGCAGCACAATGGAAGATCAGTGGGCAGAGACGTGGTCAGGTAGCACTTCCAATGTATGGGGAAGAGGCACAGGGGGAGATCTTGTAATAACTAAAGGGAGAAATGATAAAGTTCTACGTGGAGGCAGTTTTGTAGGGCAGGAAGGAGACAGAGCAGCTGCAGGAGTGGAGAAAGGGGGCAAGTGGGACATAACATGACCCGCAGAGCAGGAGCAGTGGAGCCTCTAATGAGTAGAGCAGTGCCAACATAAATAATCTAGATTTTGTCTGTTGTCCTGTAAAATCTAAAGTATTTGCTGTTGGAACCTTAAAATGTTTGCTGACCTTGGCATTTCCCAGGCCCTTAGTGAGCTGGAGTATGAGTAGCAATAAGGGTTCCAGGCAGATGCATACATTATGTCTCAACTCCACACAGAAGTGGCTGTGACAGCAGCGGGTTGTGACATGGACAAAAGCCAGGTGGGGGTTGAGTTCCTGCCAGCTTCACACACAGACTTAACCTTCTCTCGGCTCAGTTTCCTTTTGTGTAACCCAGGGTGACTATTCTTTGAGGTAATAGTGCCTGGTTTTTCAGCATTAGTTATTCAGCTAATTAGTGTGTTCCTTTCCTAGGGCTGCTGTAACAAATTACCACCCTGGGTGGTTTTAAACAACTGTAATGTCTTCTCCCACAGTTCTGCACACTAACTGTCTGGAGTGTGTTGACAAAGTTAATCTCCCTTCAACGGGAAGGAGACTCCTATCCCTGTCCTTCCAGCTCCTCCTGGTTGCTGGCCTTCCTTGGAGTTCTTGGTAGTTCCTTGTCTCCAATCTGCTTCTTCCTATTTGCCTGGCTGTGTGCCTTATTCTTTTAAAGGGTACATTAAAAGTCATATTTGATTTAGGATCCATCTTAAATTTAGTATGACCTCGCCTTGGCTATTACAAATTGATAGTATATTTCCAAATAAAGTTACAGTCAAAGTTTCCAGTAGGCTATGAATTACTGGTGTGTGTGTGGGGGGGGATAGTTACTACTGTACGAGGTTAGAAAATAACCCCACAGGGCTGTACAGCCCATATGGTGGCTGTACGAACTGAGGCTGAGGTAAGTTAGCTAATTTCTAGGATTCCACAGCTGGTAAGGAGAGCCAGGGTGTGAGTTTGTTTTTTGTACTGACTTCAGAGCTCCTTGAAATTCAGTAACTAGCATACTTGCTAGAACATCGAGTTTCTGTGCATACAGTCAGGAACCACTAAAGGTTCTAAACTGAAGAATGATACCATAATCATCTTCAAATTAGCCAAATATTTCAAGG
This sequence comes from Dipodomys ordii, assembly GCF_000151885.1. Lineage (NCBI taxonomy): Eukaryota > Metazoa > Chordata > Mammalia > Rodentia > Heteromyidae > Dipodomys > Dipodomys ordii. Next base: position 9,201 of record NW_012271262.1, read on the forward strand.
ACTTCCTATGTGCCAGCCATGGTGTTTGTGTTTATAGTCTTTGTATCTATTTAACTCTTATGATACTTTCAAGGTACTCTTATCCCTACTTTGCAGACAGGAGCTTAGCCACAGAAATGGAAGCTCAAAGCTTTAGGAACCGTCCTTTTGGTGTGCATCCTGGCCTGGCTTCCCACACCAGCATGGCCTTCCAAGTTTTCTCCTGCTGCAGGTGTGCAGTGATGAGGCTAGCAGGGTGGTGAAGGCCCCAGGGCAGCTTTGGAGAGGAGCAGGTGAACTTGAGACACCTGCTGGCTGGGATGGCAGAGCCTGGTGAGGTGCTGGCTGGCTGCAGAAGTCTAGTGTTACTTTCGAGGTTTTAAGTGTGGATGATAGAAAATGGCCAAGGCAGTAATAGAAATAGGCAGGGGAAGAAAAGGAGCAGGATTGGGGGAAAACAAAGAAAGAAAGAAAGAATGAGGTCCACAGAGTCTTAAGAAATCCTTTTTTCCCTGCCTTTTAATTAAAGGTAAAACCTTAGGTTCTTCTATTCTACAAAGATACAGGGAGGCTCAGGCTAAAGTCAGTCTGCTTAGAAGTCACTCAGTAAACGAGCTCCTCCCTACTGGCTGAGGCAGAAGAATAGCACACCAGCCATGGCAGAGCCAGGAACCGGGCCCTGTATGGTCTTGGCTTTGCACCCTGTTGTTGCAGCAAGGCATTTAAAAAAAATTAGTGTTATTATAAAGGTGATGTGCAAAGGGTTTACATTTATATTCTTGAACAATGTCACCCTTTCCCTTACTCCCACTTTTACCCTCCCATCCCGACCTTCAAGTTATATAGTTCATTTTCAACATTGGTTTGTTCACCCTTGCAACAAGGCATTCTTTTTTTTGTCAGTCATGGGGCTTGAACTCTTGGCCTGGGCACTGTCCCTTAGCTCTTCAGCTCAAGGCGAGCGCTCTACCACTTGAGCCACAGCGCCACTTCTGGTTTTCTGGTGGTTCATTGGAGATGAAAGTCTCACAGACTTTCCTGCCCAGGCTGGCTTTGAACCATGATCCTCAAATCTCAGCCTCCTGAGTCGCTAGGATTACAGGTGTGAGCCACTGGTGCCGGCTCAAGACAGGTGACAGTATCAGAGGTCACCTCTAAGTTTTGCATTTTGCGTCTATTGCTTGATGTCGATGCATTTTGTCTTTAGTTCTTTTTGTGTTCTCATTTGAGGAAGCTCAGATGTGGCCACTGGACACCTGGCCCCTGTCAGCACAGGAAGCAGAAACCACCAGCTAGAGGGGTTGTGATTCCGGAATTGTCCCCAAAGTAGAGAAGTCATTCTCAGCAGTGTGCCCTTTGTTAGCCTTGGTGGTACAGGAGAACGAAGACTGGAGTGGCCTGATAGTTGATAGGGATTGGAACTTCATTTACAAACTAGACATGACTCCTAACTGTGCTAACTGTAGGCCTTAGAGCCTTCTCTCCACCCAGGCTTATTTTTTGATTTTGAGCATTAAACCTGGGGCTTCACACATGCCAAGCATGGCCTTTTCCACTGAGCTATACTTCCAGTCATATGTTTAATATTTATGATGGTCTAAGTGAAACACAGGAATGTGTGTGTGGATGTATGTAGTTTAAAAAAAATTTTTTTAATCTAGCAATGAACACCTTGTTTTAGCAAATAAACCACAAGAGATGTAATCACATGATTTCACTCTTGGTTTTGGAACAAGATGAACTATGTGAATATATAACCATAGTGTGCACAAGTAATTCTGCTTGAGGACATTTACACACAAGTGAATGGTTTCATACTGAATATGGCTGTGCACTTGAACATTGGGTGATTGATGAATGAAGCTTAAGAGCTACTATGTTATGTAGCAGGGCTTGTACCCAGAACAAATTACTGTTTATGTATCTTCAAGACCAACCAAGCTTACAGACCTAAATTCTTCAGGTGATTATTTTTTTCCCATCAACAAGCAACCAGGTTTTTCTGCCATTTACCCTCTTTTCTGACTCTCTTCCTTTTTGAAAGTGGCTCAAAGGATCTCTGTCCTTTAGTATACTATGAATTGAAAGTGAAGGGTAAATTGATTTGCTTTTGAATTTTGACAGTTCTTGACTTTTGTGACTTGTAACTCTTCAAGAAAAAATTGCTTTTGGACTGAATATGGTAGTACCCCCCTGCAATCCCACCATTAGGGAGGCTAGGTGAGATTTTGAGTTCAAGGGTTACCTAGGGAGACTCTATCTTAAAACAAATTTTTGCTCTTCCTAGCTGGATTGAGTATTAACATTTGCATTCTTCTGAGTTTATTAGTGTGTTCCAAACTTGGAGCCCACTTAGGGTAGACTTGGTACAGGAATAGAAGTTTGTGGGTCACTGGTCCCTGAGTGTGGGGCTGGTCTGTGAGATTTGAGATCTCCCTGGCCAGATTCAAGAAAGACATCGATTTGTATGCAGCTGGTTGACTTTAGAGAAGAAAAAATGAGACTGGCAGTGCTGGGCACAGATCTGTACAGAGCAGGTACCACAGTGGGACGGAGGCCTGGGCAGATAAGCATCTACTTGTTTGTGTTGGGTAGATACTGACTTTTGTTTTGGGGGATATTTTACCTAAGGACTATCAAAAAGTCAATATTGGTGCATAGAGGGGAAGGGTCATCAAGTGGGTAGAGACCCGAAGAGAGGGAGAAAAAGGGAGGGGAAGGAGGTATTGGGGAGTAGCAGGGACCAAGGGTGGGTGTCTGTACCATTGATAAAAAGGATGTAGGCTACCTTGACCAGATTAAATCAGCATTTTCTTTCAACATTTTGAGAGTACCTGGGAATGAGGAAAAACAGGCTAGGTCCAGTCTTGGGTTACTTCTACTTAGCTATCCCTGGCTTGTCATGTCTTCAGTTCTGACTCTCACATCTGGCCTTGGTTTCTGGGGAAAGGCCCTAGAGAGATTGAAAATCACCTTCATGTTTTTAGCACATTCTCCATTTGAAAATTAAGTGAGGTGCTTTATGAGGGAAAACTTAGTTTTTGTATTCCTGTAGCTTAGTAAACAGGCCTTTTGTGTAAGTGGCTTAAGAGAGACCAAACAGAAGAAGAGGAGTTTTGGGTGAGGAAAGGAAGGCATAGATTTGAGGTGGAGATGCTTCTGAGAGCTTGGAAGTTTCTGGAGCTAAAAGCTCTGGGGCACAAACAGATAAAGCTGGAAGGTGGTAGGCAGACACCCTTAAAAGTGGGGCTTGCCCTGACTGAAGTGTCAGAAGCAGTGTAGCCTCAGGGGGTGGGGCTCCCCTGTCTTAGGAAGTTGCCTGGGAAGTGGTTCTCCTTGCACACCAGATGCAGAGGAACATGGGGTGGTCCGGGTCAGCGGCATGCCTGCACAGCTGCTGGTGTGCTTGCTGTTCAGTTCAGCTTGCAGAGGGCTAGAGACAGCAGAGCTTCTTCACTCCGGTTTCACAGAAAAGACAGTGACACCGAAATGCTTCTTAAGCACTAGTTTTTGCTGGTGGAAATAGTTTAATGATGTGCTGTATAAATAATGTGGTGCTTTTGCAAGTGGTGCTGATTTTATTGATTATTATTCATGTATAAAATGAAGGGTATAGTTTTTTATTTGAGCCCTTTAAAGTAATAACACTAATGATCTTTGTCAAATAAAATTTTGTTTTTAGTTCATTACAGTGAGTAATACAGTCTCTTTAAAATTAAATACATGTGTGTTATAAACAAAAATTATATATTATATAATTATATTGCTATATATTGTATAATATATAATTATACGTATATAAAGTCTACAAGATGTGTGACTGGTAAGACACAAAGAAAGAGGTAAAGAGGGGTGGGTAGGAATTTAGGACCTTAGTTAAGCTGGATTTGGTGTTGGAAAAATGGGACAAAGTGTCCTTGTGATCCTAGACAGTTGTGAGTCGTGGTATATATGAAAGTGAACCTGTTAAAGGTTATTTTTTTTTTGCATATATGGAATTGGCCCTGGAGACTAGGAGAGACATGTTAATAACAGATGCTAAAGCAGAGTGAAAACATTGGCTTAGTTTTCCTTTCCATGCTCAAAAATGTGGGAATGAAAGGAATGTTTTTAATGGCATGTAGCAGGATGAAGCCTCTGTCTCAGGTCTCCAGTGCAGATCTTCTTGGTCTGTGCCCACACAGGGCAAGTAGCCCAGCGTCCTGAATGCGGGACATATGGAATGGGAAGTAGAAAAGGTCAGGAGAATGGCGGGTTCTTTGCCACAAATAGCTATGGGACTTTGGACAAGTGACTCAGCCTCTTGTTTGTAAGATTAAGGGACTTATTCTAAAAACACTTCCAAGGTCTTTCAGCTAAAAATAAATCAGTCCTTCTATTTGGCACTGGCTCTGTGCTTCTCACCTGGGCTTCCGTCTGCCTGGAGTGGTATGGGGTCTTTATTCCAACAGTCACTCCTGCTCCATTAGGAACATGATCCAAGAGTAGCGTTCCAGAGTGAACTTCCTGTCCTGATAATTTGCCAAATGGTATCTTTTTCTATGCTTCAAATATATTTCAGGGATTTATTTTCAGTTGTGTGACTTGGAGAGTCTGTAGTCCTCTCGGTGTTACCTTGTAAGCACTGTCCTCCCAATCAGAAGAGTTCCCTTTTCTTCTGAAGTGTAGATTCTGTGTTCTGTATTGTTGGTCTCTTCTTAACTTCTAATGAAGTCTTTTGCTCATGTTACTCCTGATGCAACTGAGTCATGGCTGTCAGCTCAAGAACAATGTCAAGACTGTGTACTTACATACTATAAAATATTTTCCCCTCTGATCACTCCTGTGATTTTTTTTTCTTTCAGTCTAAACTATTGGCCTAACCCTGAGCATTATAGGATCTTTTGACCTTAGACTTCTTTGTACAGTTTCTCCCCTTATTCTTCCTTGTTATTCTTGACAGCAGTGTAGATGGTGTATGTGATGGGGAATGGACTTACAGGGGATGCTTCTCCTAAATTAGCTACTTACGTGGAACATCTGAATCCTTTGCCTGTGTTTCATTGATTCCATGATTTAAAAGAAAAAAAAATGTGGTCCTGTTGTGGCTTAGATTGTTGGCAGCACTTTTAGCTTTTATTTTATCCTCTCATGTTTAGTAAAAATTCAGTAGAGCCAAGCACTGCCAGACAATTCTGTGATCGCTTGTTACAGCTTTGCAGCTGGCTATATTGTACATCTGCTGCTTGAACCCGACAAATTAATTTTTAAAGCTACCTTAGAGGTAGCAAGCCCTGCTCCAAAAGTTTTCTTCTCGGGCCACTCTCTGCTTATATGCTAGACCTGGATATAAATGCTAGACCTGGATATAAATCTGGCAACCTCTGTTCTATTGTCGATGTTTAAAATTTTAGATGTAAAGTATAGAAATGTGTACTGAGGGCTGGGAAGGTGGCTCAGTGGTAAAGCGCTTGCCTTGCATGCATGAGGCCCTGGATTTGATTCCTCAGCACCACATAAGCAAAAAGAAAAAAGC
>NW_012271263.1:0-1848 GCF_000151885.1 Dipodomys ordii
GGGCAATGCCATTCTTTCTGATGGAGGCACAGAATTCCATTGTGTATATATACCACATTTTCTTGATGCATTCATCTACTGAGGGGCATCTGAGTTGGTTACATATCTTAGCTATGAAAACTTCAGGAAGTGGGATAGGTTGGGGCGGTGGGGAGAGAAGGGATGATAGGGGAAAAACAAAGGAAGGGGTAACAATGCTCAAGAGGAAATGTACTCATTACCTTATTCATGTAACTGTAACTCCTCTGCACAGTATCTTTATAAAAAAATTTTAAAGAAAAAACTTATAAATAGGAAAGAAAGGAGAAAGATTGGTTAATAAAGAGCAATAGAAAGTAAATTTGATCAGAGTACTATAGGATGGATGGATAGACAGATAGACAGACAGACAGACAGACAATACAATGAAATACCTTTGTACAATTCATTTATGTTAATAAGAAACCAGAAAATAAAATAAATTAAGTTAATCTTAGTGCATTCATAATCTCTTGGAAGAGATTATATACATCTGATTTTGGTATTTTGATAAAAATGTTTAGTTGAATATAAAGAAACACAGCAGGAGAAGGGTATTATAACATTAAGTAGACTAATTGAGTAAGGGAAGTGGAACTTTGGAAAGCTTTACAGATTGCAAAATCTCAGAGCTGGATATTATAGGATGTATAGAAGTTTCTAATAGAAAACAAAAAAGGAATATTTAAGTAAACATAAGTTAAAATTTCATAGGCCAAACATATGTAAGATATAAAAATATGTGTTTTAAAAACCCAGAGTAATCTGATATGACTCAATTGAGACAACTAAAAGTAAAAAGTAAAAGAAGCAGTTAACATGCGAAAGGAAAGGGGAAAGGAGCTTAGATGTTATGATAGGAAGCTAGACTTCATTCTGAAAATACAGGAGACACTGATATTTTTTGAATAAAGAGCAGTTGACAAGAACAGATCAATATTTTATAAATTAAAATATGATAATGTGAAAGCTAGATTATTAGAGAATTGAGAATCTCAGGATACGTTGCAAGGGGAGAAAATAAACTTGCTACACATTAAATATGACCCAATAAAGTAACTGCCATAGGGTTTTCATTTTTATTCTTATCATTACAAGTTCTTCCTGTAATTCGCTGCAACTTTTTTCATTATACTGGAATATCTTTGAAAGGTCTATAATTACTTTCTTCTGTTCCTCAATCTCTTCATTTAGTTTCTTGTTTTGGGAGAAATACTCTCTTTCTAATCTGAAAAGTTAAAGTGTCATATCAGATTTTTCAACTATTACTATATACCTTTAAAACAAGTGGCTGATGTATATCATGATTGCATGCCAAAATTTATTTTAAATCCCCCTTTTCCTTTTTTTAATTAAAAGAATTATACTTTCTTAAATGGCAGACTTTAAAGAAAAAATACTTCCCCTTGGATAGCAGGTATTTGTACTATGTCCAATGTTACAGGCAAAACAGATTTGGGTACTGTTGGTATTATTTTTGACAAACAAAACCCACTCACCACAGATTAGCTCAGAAACTCCCTCTGGGCTAAGAAAATCCTAAGAAAATGATTAAGATTAAGAAACCATTTTAAAATTAATGTACAACAATATCAATGGAACAAGCATTAGGTAGAATATCCAAAAGGAAGAATAATCAAAACATATTAGTGTTAACTTTAAAGACAAATGAATTTCTTTTTTATAAGTTTGTATTGTGAAAAATACTATACAGAGGGGTTACAGTTACATGAGCAAGTTAATGAGTACATTTCTTATCAAGCATTGTTGCCTCCTCCTTTGTTTTTACAAATGAATTTCTTTTCAAAATAATCGCCTTCCTATTTCAAT
>NW_012271263.1:1898-2204 GCF_000151885.1 Dipodomys ordii
AAGTTAATGAGTACATTTCTTATCAAGCATTGTTGCCTCCTCCTTTGTTTTAACAAATGAATTTCTTTTCAAAATAATCGCCTTCCTATTTCAATATTGCTCAGACTGGTATTAAACTGTGTTTAGATTCTTGTGTAGACATATGATGAAAGACAACCTATCAATATCATAGCATAAAATTTACTGAGATAATGCACCAAATGTATAACTTAACTCAAATAATGTTGCCACTATTTTAACTTGCAGTCTTCCTACTAACTGTGGTAGACTAATTCTCTTTTATTTTTAGCCTGTAATATAGAACAG
>NW_012271264.1:0-344 GCF_000151885.1 Dipodomys ordii
TACAGTATTTTTACAATAAAAATGTATTCAAAAGATATTAATTTATTTTATAATTAAAAAATAACAAACTTAAAATACCACAACTAATTTGTGATAATGCTTAAAAAATTATTGCATATATCTTGTAACTGTAGTTGTGGTTAAATACCACTTGATTCATTCCTATGCGAGTTATGCAGATACAAAACCGTACTTTTTTCTTCTTTTCAATTGCCCAGCTTTGGTTTACAAAAGAAACATGAACAGTAAATCTGAGAATGCAACCCCAGGTTATATATGTATATATATATATATATATATATATATATATAAAACCCTGTTTTATATATATATGTATATATACA
>NW_012271264.1:2830-5843 GCF_000151885.1 Dipodomys ordii
TCCTGATTCTTCTTCTGCCACCTTTACTTTAAATATGCTCACATCTCACCAATCCCACTCCATCTTCTAACCTGAGTTACTACCTTTCATTTGCAGTACTATGCTGGTCACATTCCAGGTCCATTATAATTAAGATTGCAGTTCACGTTCATAGCAATGTTTATAACAATCAGATCACATAATTTTGTTTGCAACTAGTCTCCAATAAGATTGTTTTGTCGCTACCGCCTCGACCAGCAAGGATGACGCAACAACAGGTTCTTTTTTCAGACGGTTTATTCAGGACCTTGTTTACAGCTTCTTTTCTCCTACTTCTCTCCTGCCCGCTTCTTCCTGCTTCTTCCTGTTTCTCCTTCTTTCTCCTCGTATCTCCTTCCTTCTCCTCCCCATCCGCCCCCGCGCTCCGGTTATAAGCCTCCTGGATGGCCAATCCTGAAGCGCCATGTGGCATGTACTGATAGGGCTGCAAACACGGAAGCAAACTAGGAGCCAAGTCATAGCCATATAAGGAGTTGTTTTTTACAGAGAGCACTCGTCTAGGGGAAGACGGAAGGCGGGAGCCGCACCACTGGGCCCTGCCATTTTAGCTACAATGTTGCTTTTGCAGCCGTCTTTGGTCGCGGGCTCCTGCAGCTCTCCACGTTGTTTATCCTCTTATAATACCTTTTTTTTTTCTTTCACAAAATCTGGACACCGCATGTTCCTCAAATTTTGTCTGCTAGCCAGCCAGATGTTAGGGTTGGTACTTCCTTATTTTATGAGAGCTGATTACAACATAGTCACAGATTTTGCAAGGGAGTGATTTCATATTGTAAAGTGACACCTACTTGAAATGTTTGCACCACAGAAATCAGTATACTGCAGGTCAGGACTTTGGGATTTTGATTATTTGTTTTGGAGAGCTGGTTGGTAATGACTTACTAGCAAACCACTATTAGTATTTTCTACGGGGATGTTCCATTGATACTAGTTTTGTCTGTAGGTTAACTTCCCACACCTCAGGGTCTCATTAAGCCTCAATATTCTTATTTTGAGCATATTCTTCTTTTGGATTTTCTTATGTTGTTCCCTCCATATTTAAGTCTGAATCTAAATATGACCGACACAAAGAAGCCTTCCATTAAGTTTCTTAATCAAGAGGCTACCATAGGTCATTCTAGTTTCTTTGCAATATCCCTTCACTTGCAATGTTCTTGATACTTATGTCGAAAACGAGCTTTACAATGTTGGTGCGCGAGGAGGAGGGAAAGAATGGGAACGGAGGGGGGAGAGGGGAGGCTGGGAAGGGATGTGAAGGATAAACAAAGGAGGAGGCTGCAATGCTTGGTAAGAAATGTGCGCATTATCCTGCCCATGTAATTGTAACCCCTCTGTACACAGAGGGGTTAAAAAAAACTGTGCAGTTGAAGTCAACATAGTTACTTTAAATATTAGTTTGCCTATGATTGCAGGCTGAAGAAGACTGAACAGTAAAGCATATTTTGCCTGATAGATAAGAATCACGGGTTTGTCAGGCACCAGTGGCTCATACCTGTAATCCTAGTTGCTCAGGAGGCTGAGATCTGATGGTCGTGGTTCAAAGTCAGCCCAGGCAGGAAAGTCTATGAGATTCTTATCTCTAGTAAATCACTACAAAACTTGAAGTGGTTCCATGGCTTAAGTGGCAGAGTGCTAGCCTTGAACTGAAGAGCTGAGGGACAGCGCCCAGGCCCACAGTTTAATAAAGCCCCAGGACTGACCAAAAAAAAAAATCACCGGTTTGGGTAGTTGAAGGTCAGCAACGCATCAAGGATTCAGGGTTCAGTGCTATCATTTTCCTTGTTCCAATAACATAAAAACACAAAAGTCATATTCATGATCACAGAATGACTTTTTCATCTCCAGACCCTTTAAGAGATTATAGTTGTGAAGAGAAAAGGAAAAGAAAAAAGAAGAAAGCAGAGTGTGAACACTTTGTCCATTTCAAAGGACTTTTCAGTCCAAGTACTTATAATAAGTTGGCAAAATTACAATACAGTTTGGAAATGGAAGTATGTTGACTTACCAGTTTTTAGATTTTTGAAGGTAGCAAGAAATAAAGAGGGTTGTGCATGCTGCAGAGTAGATACTTGACATTTGCCATAACATTCAATACACTTTGGTAGCACGAGTAGACAGAAGTTTTGGTGACTCAGCTCCATGTTGATCCAGGCTCCAGCTACCAATGAGTCATGGGTTAAAACTCCACATTCTAAATGTCAATAGAGTTAGTAAAAAAGACTCATCATTAAAGAATGAGAAGACAACTAAATGACTTCCCATCATTGCAAGCTCATTTCACGTAAGTTTTAGCAAGGACTATTTTTTTTATTCCAATAGAGAGAGTCAAAGTGGTGAGAAATCGAACAAGAGAAACATTTTGCCCTTCATGAGGAAAGGAAAGTTAAAGGCTAAAAATAGCAGCCTCTCTCTTAGTTTTTTTTAGGGAAAAAAAGTCCTTTCTAAAACATGTCGTTATTAACCACATCATTAAGAATGAGTTATTCATTTTGTCATGCATTTTTGCCACTGTGAACATATGGATTATATTCTATGCCATCAGAGCCCACAAGCATTGCGATTGTTCCAGATAATGGCCCATGTCGATATATTCATAAAATCAAGACTGCATACCAATAGTGGTTTTTATTCCTTATCCGAATTGTAAGGTCTGCCCCACGCCATGCAGGCCCTGGCCTCTCCACCTCCTTCGTAAGTCTCTGCCCAGTATCTGCCTCATCTAGGTAACTGGCACACCTGGAAGCAGTCACCTCCCCCTCTTCCGAGGTCATATCCTGGGCCTCCCCCCATACCTCCCGTGGGACCCGGGATGGGAGTGGGGTGGGGGAAGGGTCCCAGCCCCTGAGGTCACATCCATATCCAGTGTGTCCACACCTTCCCTCACCTGGCCACACCTTCTCCCCGCCCCTTCCCTACTTAAACCCAGGCTCACCCTTTTCAGCCAGGTGGTCTCCACCACCATGCACTGCAGGGG
>NW_012271265.1:0-2161 GCF_000151885.1 Dipodomys ordii
CAGCTTTTTTCTTTTTGCTCATGTGGTGCTGAGGAATCGAACCCAGGGCCTCATGCATGCAAGGCAAGCGCTCTACCACTGAGCCACCTTCCCAGCCGTGTGTGTGTGTGTGTCTGTGTGTGTGTCTGTGTGTGTGTCTGTGTGTGTTCTTATCCTGGGACTTGAACACAAAGCCTAGGTAATGTCCCTGGGTTTTTTTGCTCAAGGATAGTGCTCTAACACTTGAGCCACAGTGCCACTTCTGGCTTTTTATTTTTATTTTTTGTCCTTAATTGGAAGTAAGGGTCTCATAAACTTTCCTTCCCTGGGCTGGCTTTGAATTGTGATCTTCAGTTCTCAGACTCCTGAGTTGCTAGGATTATAGCTGTGAGCATCAGCACCTGGCCTTATTTCTTTATATGTAAGTCATATATAGTCAGCAGTGTGGGCAGGAAGGTCTAGTATTTCTTTCAAATAAATATTAAATGTAAGTTTGTGATTGTTTAGTTGTTACAAAGTAACAAAATACATAATATGTTCAGTTATAATCACTTCTCATGTGAAAGATTCCTGATACAGTTCACAAAAGTATATTAAACACAAAAAAAGAGGTTAACGTAGAAATTAACTTGTTGATAGGGTTGGATGAAATTTTTTTCCTTAGTTTGGGTTCAATGTTGAAAATTATTTTGATACACGGGTTACAGGAGAAGTGTTAACTGAGTAATAGGAAAATCATGTTGGCTTTTTTTTCTTCTAATTACTGTAAAGGTGATATATAGAGTGACTAGAGTTACATAAGTCAGGTCATGAGTACATTTCTTTTTGAACAGTGTCGCCCCCTCCTTCATTTTCTCCCAGGTTTTCCCTCCTGACCGCTCTCTCCCTCCCCCGCCCCCAAGTTATATAGTGTTTTTTGGTTTTGGGTTTTGTTTTTTTAGTTGGTTTGGGGACTTGAACTCAAGGGCCTGGGCACTGTCCCTGAGTTTGTTCACTCAAGGCTAGCGTTCTACTATTTTGAGCCACAGTACCAATTCTGGTTTTCTGGTGGTTATTTGGAGGTAATATTCTCATGGACTTTACTGCCATGGCTGGCTTTGAATTGTAATCTCAGCCCTCCTGAATAGCTAAGATAATTTTAAGTATTAGGTAGAGTTCTTGGCCCTGGGGTCAATACTCCGTACTGGATAATGGTGAGAAATACTCTTGTGAGAATTTAGGAAATAATTATTGTGTATGAATCAAATTTTTGAAACTGTTTGTTAAAACATTATATAATATACTGGGTGCCAGGATAGTGTACCCCCAGGATAGTGGTTCAAAGCCAAGTCTCCATCTCCAATTAATCACAAAAAACCTAGCCTGAGTTATATAATATGCCAGGTTCCATGGCTCTCACCTGTAAGATGTAATGAAATGTAGATAATTATGGCTTGAGGCCAGCCAGATGGAAGAAGTTGCTAAACTCTATCTCTAAATATAACCAGAAGAAATCAGCGCTAGAGGCATGGCTCAAATGCTAGAGTGTCTGCCTAGCAAACTTAAAGCCCTAAGTTCAATCCCTACTACTATCAAAAAAAAACTCCAAAAAACAAAATCAATCAAAAAATTCAGAATAGCTCTTTATTCCTTTAAAAACAGGATAGTAGACAGGTGCTGGTGGCTCACGTCTGTAATCCTAGCTACTCAGGAGGCTGAGATCTGAGGATCATGATTCAAAACCAGCTCGGGCAGGAAGGTCCATGAGACCCTGATCTCGAGTAGACCACCAGAAAACTGGAAGTGGCACTGTGGCTCAAGTGGTAGAGTGCTTGCTTGAGCTGAAGAGCTAAGGGACAGTGCCCAGGCCCAGAGTTCTCAAGCACCACAACTGACTAAAACAAACAAACATAATTTAGCTTTTAGCTGTTGATCTAGTTTTAAGAAGTACATTATTGCCAGGCAGTAGTGGCTCAGGCCTGTAACCCTAGGTGCTCTGGAGGCTGTTAGAAAACTAGCCTAGGCAGAAAAGTTGTCATCTCCAATTAAACACTAGAAGAAAGAAAGAGAGAGGAGAGCGAAGCCCTGGGAGTTGAGCTATGGTTCAAATGGTAGAGTGCTAGTTCTGAGTACAAAAGCTCAGGGTCAACATTGAAGCCCTGAATGCAAGACCAGGAATGGCACACACACACACACACACACA
>NW_012271265.1:10556-12550 GCF_000151885.1 Dipodomys ordii
CAATTACATGGGCAAGATAATGAGTACATTTCTTATCAAGCATTGCAGCCTCCTCCTTTGTTTACCCTTCACATCCCTTCCCAGCCTCCCTCTGCCCTCCCACCCAATCCTCCCCCCCCCCCACCAAAGTTGTAAAGTTCGTTTTCAACATGACAACTTGTACCTAATATGTAATTTTTTTTAGAATAGTAGTGATTAATGTGTGTTATTAGAGACTATTTAATCTGGTTGTTTTTCTTTTGTAGAAATTTTTATCTTTTGCCTCTCATTGATTTCAGTTTTCACTTGCTTGGTTTACTATAGACCTTCCTCCATTTGTACCCCAACCACTCTGCCAGTTGTCTAAATCTTCTCTAAAGAAATGTGTTCACCTTCTGTATTCTGCCATTTCATTTTATTGAGGAAGTATCTCTTAGGGTCTTCCGATCTGTTTCTCGGTAGACTTGTGTTAGCCCTGTAACTATGATACAGCACACCTAGGAATCTAATTTCTTCTGGAGTCAATACTTTGTGCTTTATTATGGTAGCTGATTCCTCGTTTCTCGCTGCCTTCATTCTGTGATGTATTTCTTATGCAGTTTTCTGAGAAAAAGGAGTATAAACATATCTTTTGTATACACCTTCAGTGTCTCTAAATGTATTGAATCTGTCCTTACCGTGAATGGAATCATGGTTTGGCTGGACATGGAATTTAAGGGTTAAACCCATTTTCCTCAGAAATTTAAAAGATATGCTCCATATACTTTGAGAGTATTGCTCAATTTTGTAACTTGGGAGTTACTGAACTTATTTTGATTATTTTGACATTTTACCAGTTTTTACTGTATTTACAGAATCCTCTTCCATCTTCATTCAGCTCTAGTGTTTTGATATTTCATGGTAATATATCTTTCATAAGTGTATTTTATCTATTGAGATGGACATTTTTTAGACTTTTTCAATTCCAGACATTTTTCTTTAATTATTTCATTGATTTTCTTCTTAAACTTTGCCTTCTGGGAATAGGTGACAGGCATTGCTATTTGTAATGCAGTGTCAAATGGTATAGGTTGGCCCTTTCATTTTCTTTATTTTGCTTACTTTCCTCCCCTTATTTGTCCTTTTAACTTTGCTTGTTGATATTTCTGTATGTATTATCAAGTTTAGTATTTCTAATTTCCAAATATATATTTAAGCCAATCTTTAAATCAAGGCACTTTCATTTCTGCTGATAGTAAGACTTTCACTCAGGATTTCATGCTTTTGCTTAGCTTTTTTTTTTTTTTTTTTTTTAACCAAGGCTGGGCATCTACCACTTGAGCTACATCCACTTCCAATAGTTATGAATAGAGTCTGATAAGACTTTCCTAACAGGACTGACTGACTTTAAACACTGATCTGTACATCTTAGCCTCCTGTGTACTTAGCTATACTAGCTAGGATTACAGGTTGCTGGCACTTTTTACTTAGAAGAGAAGTAACTTTATCCTTTAATACATTACTTACTGTGCCAAAACAATATTTTATCTAATATCTTCACAGTTGATTCCTTTGTCATTTTTAGCAAAGGGGTTAAAAGTGTATTAAATGTTAATAAATGACCAGTCTTAAAAGTTCTTCACTTCAAGATTTCAGACCTTTAAAAATTATTTGAGTAAAATTTTTGCTTTAATTATTTTAGATATATATGTTTTAATATATGATGAAGAATTGGTAATATACTATTGTGTGTGTGTTCATGTGTGCATGTGTATGTGCGCGGTCTGGTTGTGTTAGGGTAATATACTATTGTGTGTGTGTTCATGTGTGCGTGTGTATGTGCGCGGTCTGGTTGTGTTAGGGTAATATGCTAGTGTGTGTGTGTGCATGTGTGCATGTGTATGTGCGCGGTCTGGTTGTGTTAGGGTAATATGCTAGTGTGTGTGTGTTCATGTGTGCATGTGTATGTGCGCGGTCTGGTTGTGTTAGGGTAATATGCTAGTGTGTGTGTGTTCATGTGTGCAGGTGTATGTGCG
>NW_012271266.1:0-1748 GCF_000151885.1 Dipodomys ordii
AAGTAAGCCAGGCCCAAAGAAACATAGGTCCCATGGTTTCCCTTATTTGTAATAACTGGTATGTGTCTGAGATAAGCAGAAAAGGACAGATAAGTTGATGTTAGGTGAAATGAACCCCAAGATAAGTATTCAAATGGTTTTTTCTTTCATGAGGCTGTTTCTAACATATTTATAAGATGATTTCTTTGTTTCTTTGTATGTCCCTCCCCCACGGTATAACCCCGGTTTTCACTGTATTTGTGGAGCGGAAGGGGAAAAAACAAATCATTTAAATAGGGATACAGGTGGACCCATTGCTACAATGAGATGTACAAGTCGTTATGTCGAAAATGAACTTTACAACTTTGGCTGGGGGGAGGGGTTTGGGGGTGAGGGTGATGGGAAGGGATGGTAGGGGAAACAAAGGAGGAGGCAACAGTGCTTGATAAGATATGTACTCATTTCCTTGCTCATGTAATTGTAACCCCTCTATACAGTATTTTCATAATTAAAAAACAATTTAAAAAAATAAAGAAGAGCAGATGAGGTGAACTAGTATGACTTTCTAAACTTGAAGATATAGAAAGAAAGCCAGGTGCTGGTGGCTCACGCCTGAAATCCTAGCTACTCGGGAGGCTGAGATCTGAGGATCACAGTTCAAAGCCAGCCCAGGCAGGAAAGGCTGTTCAGACTATTATCTCCAATAAACCACCAGAAAACCAGAAGTAGAGCTGTGTCACAAAGTGGTACAGTGTTAGCCTTGAGCAGAAGAGCTCAGGACAGCTCCCAGGCCCTGAGTTCAAGCCCCACATCTGAAAAATAAAAAGCTATGGGAAGATTGTCACTGACTGAAAATAAATCGCTTCTTCAATTAGCACTAGTCATACACATCTAAACCTGTAGTTGTCTCAACTAATTTTAGCCCAGTTAAAAGAGACTATGCTTTTAGATTTATCTTTTATTCATTTGGGATATTTGATTTATATAATTTGCACAGCCCAGATGTCTTGTAAAAGACAGGTTTTACCTCTAAACAGAAAAAAGGTGGGGAGGGGAGAAAGTCATGTCTAAAATTTCTCAGTTATTGATTTCCTTTAATAGTTCATTAATGCCTGTCATGTAAAGAACTATTTAAACCATCAAACTTTGTAAGAGATGGTGTTTCATTTGTTCATTTTTCTTTTTTTGTGCCAGTCCTTGGACTTGAACTGAGGACCTGGTTACTGTCCTTGTGTTTTGCTATTTTTTGTTTTTGTTTTTGTTTTGTTTTTTCCACAATCACATCAGCCACATCTCCACTTCCAACTTTTTGGAAGTTCATTGGAGATAGACTTTCCTGCCAGGTTTGGCTTCAAACCACAATCCTCAGAACTCAGCCTCCTGAGTAGCTAGGATTACAGCATGAGCTATCAACACCTGGCAAGATAGTGTTTCTTAAACAGAGGAAGTATAATGGTGAGCACAAAAAATAATCTCTCCTCAAGGGGACGTGCTGGATAACAGTTGTCAAATGCTTAAGAAATTTTTCCCTTCTCAAAAAACTGAAGAGCGCTAAACAATAAAAGACTGACTCTTTGCCAGTGATTACCTGGATCAATCTGATATATATGAAAACCCCCAAAAAACAAAACCAAATTGTGTAAATCTTGAAAATCGTTTTTCTCAGTTTGGGAAACCTTACCATGTACCTCAGCTACAAAGGCAGCAGACTCTTTTGTAGGTCTTTTAAAATATTGTTAACTCTTTTTTGGGGGAGGGGTCCGGTCGTG
>NW_012271266.1:4568-9713 GCF_000151885.1 Dipodomys ordii
CACGGTCTCTCCTGCCCGGGCTGGCTTTGAACCGCGATCCTCAGATCTCAGCCTCCTGAGTAGCTAGGATTACAGGCGTGAGCCACCAGCGCCCGGCTTTCATTGTCTTTTTAAATGTCTTTTTAAAAAACATCTCATCAGGGCAGGGCATCTTGTATATACACTTTTCTAATTTGAGGAGGGGAAGGGAAATAACAAAATGCTGAAATAAGGGTACAGGTTGACCATTGTAACAGTGAGACATACAAGACTCTATGTTGAAAATGAACTTTACAACTTCCGAGGCAGGGGAGGAGTTGGGAGGTGGGGAGAGAAGGGATAATAAGGGAAAAACAAAGGAGGAGGTAACAATTCTTGATAGGAAATGTACTCATTACCTTACTCATGTAACTGTATCTTTACAACAACAACGAAAAAAATCTCATCAGGGCTGGGAATGTAGCTTAGAGTGGTAGAGTGCTTTCCTAGCATGCATGAAGCCCTGGGTTCAATTCCTCAGTACCACATAAACAGAAAAAGCCAGAAGTGGTGCTGTGGCTTATGTGGTAGCGTGCTAGCCTTAAACAAAAAGAAGCTCAGGGACAGTGCCCAGGCCCTGAGTTCAAGCCCCACGACTGGCAAAAAAAAAAAAAACTCATCATCTTTTTGAGCTTCTTAAGACCTGGGACTGTGTTATCTTTTATATCTGCTACAATTCTTACACTCAGGAATGTATTCCTAAGCACCTGTTGGCAGTTGTCTGCATAAAAGAATAAGCATTTGTTTTTACATTTCCTATCTAATGGAAGCTTTTCCTTTGCAGGTTTTGGCCACATGCAATATCGAACAGTCCTTTTTCAACGATTGGTTCACGGGGCACCTGAACTTCCAAATTGAGCACCAGTGAGTGATAGAGACAATCCTTGCTAGAAGAAGGGAAGTCATAAGGAACAGCCCACACATAGTCCTGGGTGCAGTTCTTCCACTCAGAAACTCAGAAGAGCTAAAACAAACTAGGATTCTCTAAAGTCTACCATCTTTCCATTGGGGTCACTGGTTGGGGGAGGGCAAAAAGAAAGGAAAAAGATTCCCTAATTGTGAGAAAATGAAGTGGAAGAGTATAAATGTACCAGTGACTCTTTTTCTGGTTATATTGAGTCTTAGAAATTGGAGAGTGTTGTGTATGTGTGTGTGTCTGTGTCTGTGTCTGTGTCTGTGTGTCCATGTATGTGTGTGTGTGTGTGTGTGTGTGTGTGTGTGTGTGTGTGTGTGTGTGAGTGTGTGTGTGTGTATGTTTAAATAAATATCAAAAGGCAATGGCTCAATTACTTGAGCAAGATCTATTTCTCACAAGAATGATTTGCCCAATTTCCCTTTTTCAGCACTTGCCCAGATTCGAAAATATAGAATTTCAGTTGAGATTCACAGCAGCAGGTTCTCTACCACTTGAGGCACACCCCAATTACTTTTTGTTTTAGTTGTTTTTCAGATAGGGTCTCATGCTTTTGCTCAGAAAAGCCAGATTGTAGTCTACCTACCCCTGCCTCTCAAATAGCTGAAATTATAAGCATGTACCAGCATACCCTACCCAAGATGAGATATTTTTGAAGTACTTTTGTACATAGAGATTTTCCCAAAGCCCAAATGACTTCCACTTCCAATTATTGCTTTTTCCTAAATAACCTTGTCCTACTCTTTAGTTTATTCTTTCCTTCATTCTACCACATTATTATGTTAAATCCTAACTAATTGTAAGTATAGCGACAGTTATTATGGGTTGGACACTTCATTAAAAGCTTTACATGCACTATCTTTTTAATGTAATCCTCCTACAAGTCTAAAAGGTAGATGGTATCATCTTCATTTTTCTGCTAGTGGAACTGAGTCTCATAGAGATTAAATCACTAGTCTGTGGCAATAGAACTGGTAAGGGCCAAGACTAATGCCAAGACAGAGCTTGAACCCAACTCTCTCTGATGACTAAGCAGGCTGTCAAACACTTTGCACATGCCCTTTGAAAACCTGGTATGTTTTAACCCTTGCACAGAGCCTAGAAATTCTTGGAGGTACTACTCTCCTGATTTAGGCAAATGGTAGGGCCAAATGTCTATGTGCTAGATTAGAAGAGTATGCCAGGAAGATATAGGATGAAGACTATTTTTACTGCAATGGTGGAATCTCTCCAATTCTATCCAGTCTTTGGCCACCTCCCCAAAGGGTTCTGCAGGCCCAGTGTTTGCCATTGAAGACACACTAAGAAGTCATCACCTTTTTGTTTCCCTGAAAGGTTTCTTGAAAGCCCATGGATAGCCTATGTCACGCAGATGAGCCACATACCCATGAAAATGAGCAGAGAGGAGAACCGGGACTGGCTCAGCACTCAGGTAATTCCCACCAGATTGATCTAAGAGTCTTGTGACCTCAGATAGGAATCTCATAACCTTCACAAAGTGCTTCCAGAAGCCAGGTGCAAGGTTAAGCACAAAGGTTATTCTCACTTAACCAGATCATAACATTGAAATCATAGGATGCGTATAGAACTCACAAGTAATAAGTGATGGCAGCAAGGTTTTAAACTTGGCACTTTGATTGTAGAACCCTTCCACTAAACCAAGTATCAGTCAACTAGACCTGGACTACTTCTTGCTGCTTTATGTCATTTTTAATACATCCAATTATATATTATTTATGACTGCTTTCATGATGCAGTAGAATTGGGTAACTGTGAGAGAACTAAAATATTTATTATGTGGTATTTATGGAACAAGTTTTCTCTCCCTGTTCTAATCTCCCAATGATATTCTTTCAAATGAATCTGAAACTCACAGAATTATAGAAAAAATTGTATGTAAGAACCTTGAAAATTGCCTAACTTTAATATTTGGATAGAGTATCCCAAAATATTGTCAATGCTTAACAACGTTATTTCGAATGCAGAACTGCTCTGCTTCCTATTACACCATATGCCCCATGACTGGCTTCATTGTGCTAACAAAGGAATCAGTAATTACCTTATTTCTTCTGAAAATTCATATGCAAACTCAAAGGACTCTCTTCCTGATACAGAGAAGGCGTCTTGAACTTGGCGTCTTGAACTTTTTGCCCACAGAACCACATTTTTGTTTGTTGGTTTCCACTTACAATTAATTTAATTATTTGTTGAGATAAATCCTTTTCAAGTATTTATTTTCTCTTCATATTTCTTTTCCTGTGAACCGTTTCATCTATTACTCAATCTAGATATTTGTATATTTCTTATTGAGTTTCAATAACTTTGTAAAGATAGCAGCAGCATATTGTAATATATACTATACACTTTTTCTTGCTTATTTCTTAGGCCTATAATTTTACTGTGGGAAAAATACTAATATTTCATCATGTTTCACATCCAATATCCCTGAAAAAAAAAACTATTGTATTGAGCCATTCACTCTTCTTTTTCCACTCATCACAGATTGTGGTGACTGAGGCATATAATTTATAGTAAGAAATTTATTTAGAATAATACACTACCATATCATGTTTATAGCTAGTGCACGGAAAGAACAAAATCTTCCCACTAATTTTCCAGATTTCTGGTTTTTTAGTACGTGCCATCTCTTATAATAATGAAAGACACCAAAAACACTTTGCAATTTCAAAAATTATTGAAAACCTCAAAGAACTTTGTATGTAGGTTATATTATTGTTATCTATTATATTAGAAACTGAAACAGAAATTATTTAAAATTTCAAAATAATAAACGCTCTAGTTCATGTTAACACCAAGGTCATGACAGCATTCCATATTTGTACTCTCTGAGCCTAAATTTCACTGCATACCTTAAGAGGATGAAAATTAAAAGATAGTGTGTTAGAAGTAATATGAAATATTTTGTAAATATAGGGCACTGGGTACCTCAAAATAATCAGTACTACACTTTGAGTAATGCTAACAGAGAACAACAACTGATTTACATTCAAGGGAAATATCCAGCTAAAATTAAATTTTAAAAAGATATTGAGGAAAGCCGGGCACCAATGGCTCTCACCTGTAATCCTAGCTACTCAGGAAGCTGAGAGCTGAGGATCATAGCCGGAGAAGGAAAATCCATGAGACTCTTATCTCTGATTAATCACAGAAAAAGTTGGAAATGGTGATATAACAAATGGTAGAGTGCTAGCCTTGAGCAAAAGGAGCTTAGGGACAGCACTCAGGCCCAGAGTTCAGGACTAGGACCAAAAAAAAAAAAAAAGACATAGAGGAAAATGGAAGATAGATAGATAGATAGATAGATAGATAGATAGATAGATAGATAGATAGATAGATAGATAGATAGATAGATAAATAGATGAGATAGAGATATATGGATTCTTAACCTTGGCAATCTAAAACAAAACTTCTGCCACTTGAGGCCATAACTTTTTAATCTTTATTGTTATTATAAAGGTGTGTACAGAGGAGTTAGAGTTACATGAGTTAGGTAAAGAGTGCATTTCATTTTGGACAATGTCACCCCTTCCTTTGCACTCTCTCCCAGTTTTTTCCTCCCATCTCCACCCACAAATCATATAGTCTAGTTAGTACCACTGCTGCATTTGTTCACCCGTTGTCACTTCATTTCTGTGAACCCCTTACTCTCTCAAAGATAGATACATAAAAAAGACAAAGAGACAAGAAAACAAAACCAGCAGCAAAGAAAAATCCCCATTTCCATCTCCTGGAGCTCATTTCGACAAATATTATATGATCAGATCCGCAGAAACTTTGCACTTTAGTTCCTCTCCTAAGCATGTCCTCCTTTGAAACCATGACTTCTTAAACCATAACATAAAATGGAACATTAAAATATACCTTTCTCCATACTTACAAATCCACGAAGTCTACTCTTTGAATGGTAATCTATTCTTATAATCTGTATCATAATTCTACAATCCCATTACCGCCCACCAAAATCCTTATTCTTGATACTATAATTTTGTTTATCTAAGAATCATCAGTAACCATTTCTTTGGAAATCCTCATATTCTTTTATATCTATTACCGTGTATGTGCTTCTTGGCAAAAACATATTTCATTGTCTTTTTTTTTTTTTTTTTGTCGGTCATGGGGCTTGAACTCTGGGCTTGGGCGCTGTCCCTCAGCTCTTCAGCTCAAGGCGAGCGCTCTACCACTTGAGCTACAGC
>NW_012271267.1:0-3406 GCF_000151885.1 Dipodomys ordii
GAAGAGACACTAGAATTTGAACTTATGTTTGTCTTATGTTTGTTAGACTGTTGCTCTGCCCCTTGAGCCACATCACCAGCAGCCACAATATCTGGCTGGTACATTTTGTAATTCTCAAGTTATTGTACAGTTGGGTCTACAGGAAGCTCTGAATTGTTTGTTGAGTGAATATGTATAATATTTTTGTGTGCCAGTACTGGGATTTGAACTCAGAGCCGAAACACTGTCCCTTAGCTTTTTGATTCAAGGCTAGTGTTCTACCACTTGAGCCACAGCTCCACTTCTGGCTTTTTGGTGATTAATTGGAGATAAGAATCTTGTGGACTTTCCTGCCCAGGCTGGCTTTGAATTAGATCCTCAGATCTCAGCCTCCTGAATAGCTAGGATTACAGGTGTGAGCCACTAGTGCCTGGCTGCAATTTTAAAGACTAGCCTTTTACACTTGAACATTTAAATTTTTAGTGATCTGGTGACCTTGAGCACTAAGGCCAGATTTTTTTTTTTTTGTCAGTCATGGGGCTTGAACTCTGGGCCTGGGCTCTGTCCCTCAGCTCTTCAGCTCAAGGCTAGAGCTCTACCACTTGAGCCACAGCACTATTTCTAGTTTTGGGAGTGGTTTATTGGAGATAAGAGTCTCACAGACTTTTCTGCCTGGCTGGCTTTGAGCTGCAATTCTCAGATTTCAGCCTCCTGAGTAGCTAGGATTATAGGCTTGAGCCACTGGTACCCGGCAAGGCCAGAGAACTTTTAAAAATGAGGATGGTGATGGACCCAAGGTTGGTCAGAGCGAATCTGCTCCAAAGCTTCCAGCATGTCTGATTTGCTGAATTTCAGATGCAAATTCACTGGGGAAATAATTCACTGCAGAAATGTTAGAAGCTATAAATATACAAACTCTAATCAAGTCCTGAGAAATTAGAAATCTAACACGGAGTAAGTAAAGCCCTCTCTGAAAAGCTGATAGGGTCATTAGAAAAATTTATAAGATGTTAGGAAAGATGATTAAATCTGAGCTAATCATACACTTGGCATTTTTATAGAAATAGTCCATGTCCATGGTAAAAGAGTTCACCGGTTTTTATTAACCTCATTATTCAGAGAGTTGAGTTTACAAAAAATGTGGAAAGTCAATAACATTAATTAAGCATGGGAACATGACAAACAAGAGAATCTAGTTAGCTGAAACATTAGACCATTAGCCACCTAGCAGAGATTTCTTTCAGAAAAGAAGGAAAGAGACAAAGAAAGGAAGGGGGAGGAAGAAAGAGAGGAAGGAAAGGAGAGAAAAGAATTTGATTTGCTTTCAGCCATCTCCTGTGCTGAAGAACAGATGGCATTTGAACAAGTGTGCTGGAGGAAACCCAAGGGAGGTCTTCAGAGACAGCAGTCTGCACAAGCTAAGGTGAGTCTAAGAACAGGCTTTGCAGAGGAGGCAGACTCAAGAAGCGCTTTGGAAGCCACTGATATCAATGCTTGAGATGGAGTATATAAAGGTTTGAGTTGAGGATGAGGGAGCAGGCCATTGGGAAGCGAAGGATGTGGAAGGCCGGCACAAGATAGGAAGAGGGACCCCCAGACAGATGAGAGACAGTGGCTACATTTTGTGGAAATGGAATCATGTTCGTATGCTATTGTGTGCTTCCAAGAGGATACAGACTTTGTGGGTCTGGAATTTATGACATTGGGGAATCTTGAAGGCAAACACGTGAAATTATGAATGCAACCGTGTGTAGGAGGCCTTGGAAATGGCCCACGCAAACGAAGGGTCTGGAGATGAAGCTTCATAAAGGTCATCGCTCAGTAAACCCCTTTCTTCATGCCCCGTTTTGGCTTCTTTTTGTTTCCTTCCCACTGGATAAGAGATGACCCATCTCTATCAGCTCCCAGGCCCTCAACTAGAGCTCACTTAGAAAAGCTCTGTGGAGAGCACCATTGTCACCTAATGGGTGCCTGGCAGGGCCACACAGGGGAAGCTGAGGCACAGGCCCAGCTCTGGTTCACAGAGGGATCGCAGCAGGCAGGTGGGGCGGTCCGTAAACTCAGCTTCACTTCCGTTCATCTCCCAGTGGAGGTCTTGCAGCCGAGCAGGGAGGGCTGCCGGTCACCATGGCAACAAGGGCTTCCCGTGCTTCCCGGTGCCTTGGAGACCATGCCCGGCTCAACCCCCACGTTGAAACCACCGATGTGCACCGGGCCCTGCCCCAAGGTCTGGTGGGTGACCCTTCCCACCCTCAGGTCACACCGGTGCTGCCATTTTCTGAGCATGCGTCCTATGAAGAGCTGTGAAGCATGACTACGCATGCACGGATTGCGGATGCGCTCACTAAACGTTCTTCCACCCCTCAGCTGCACTGTTGTTTTATCCCCATAAACCTGAACTGTGTCCTCAGAGATACAGATCTGAACATCGGCATCTCCCCTCGTCTGCCTCCTCAAGCTGATGCCACACCGACAAATACTCCTTTTGCAAACCTTGTCATTTCAGTGATCGTTCTACTGCATGGCGGGCAAAAGGGGCCTTGTTGTGTAAGCGGCCTCTGGGCCACATCCCCGAAAGGCTGACGATTCAGTTGCGACCCAGCGTGCACGGGGCTCCAGCTGAGACCCTGCCCCGCAGTGCCCCTCCCCGTGCCCACACCTGAGGCCTGGACGGCTAGTCAGCTGGATTTCAGTGACAGCACCCCTTCCCGCAGACCTCTCCCCACCAGTACTTGTTCCAACAATATGGCTGGCAGAGCTCAGTCCTGAGAGCTATCAAAAATAGATGTTATTATGTCAGTGATATAAATAATGTAGTTCCAGAAATGGGCAAAATGGATTTGAAGACTATAATTAAAGACAGTTCAAATGTTGTTTAAGGTTATTCACTATAGCTGCAATGTGAATCTTTAAAGCTCCAAATTAGAAGGCAACGAATCCTTCCCTACCGCATCTTGACATGAACACCAGAAAGCAAAGAGAGCGCTACCCTCCCTTAGGTGCAATAGCAGCACCAAGCAGGCGTCAACTTGTTTTGAGTTTTAACATGTTAACTAAAGTACTTTAAAAGCAATGCTAGAACAGCCTTCTATTAAGCACAGTTGTTATGCTATTCATTAAAGCTTTCATATTCATTTTTTCGAAAAAAATCTGCAAAAGTAGGTGAATTCATCTTAGCAACCACTCAGTGCTGTATGCACAGTATGGAAGATTCTAGAATCCCAGTTCTCAGCTGCTATTATCACTGTTTAAAAAGCCCAGTCAAGGACCCTAGCTCCTGGGTACTTTATAAACAACTACATGTTAAGAACTTTCTCATTTTAAAATACCTCCCAGGGGCTGGGAAGGTGGCTCAGTGGGAGAGCGCTTGCCTTGCATGCCTGAGGCCCTGGGTTCGATTCCTCAGCACCACATAAGCAAAAAGAAA
>NW_012271267.1:16697-19459 GCF_000151885.1 Dipodomys ordii
GCATGCAAGGCAAGCACTCTACCACTGAGCCACCTTCCCAGCCCTCTACTTTCCTTTTTTAAAATTTAATTTAATTTAATTGTAAAGGTGATGTACAGAGGTGTTACAGTTACATAAATAAGATAATGAGTATATTTCTTGAGTCTCACAGAATTTCCTGCCTGGTTGGCTTCAAATCCTGATCCTCAGATCTCAGCCTCCTGAGTAGCTAGGATTACAGGTTTGAGCCATCTACACCCAGCTTCCTTTAACATTTTTTGCTCTACCACTTGATCCTCTATTTCTAGCTTTTTTTTTTTTTGCTGGCTAATTTGAGATAAGAGTCATGCAGAATCTTCTTCCTGGACTGGCTTCAACCCTCAATATTCGGATCTCAACTTCCTGAGTTGCTAGGATTATAGGTGCGAGCCACCGGTGTCCAGCTGGCATGGAGTCTTATGCTCTTTCCTATTTGCCTTTTAATTATGTTTTTTGTTTTTGTTTTGAAGTGCTGGGGATCAAACCAGAACCTTACTATTACCTTTTCTTTATATAAGGATTTAATATTCATTGAATATGGGATTTTTTTTGCTGTTATTAGAAACAATTGAACAACACAGAGCAAAAGGCATAACATTCCTCACACTTTTCACTAATTCCAATTCCATCTATCCTCTCTAGAGTTGGTTATCAGTTTGACGTAGCACGGGTGGTACAACTTTTCTATGCACTTTCTTATAAATGTATGCAAACATCAATTACAAACTCAGGAACAATGAATGCTAGCAAATTGTTATTTCTAGGCAGCCATGTGGACCATCATGTTGGTTCATCTCCATTTTGACCTTTGCTGAGGTTCCTTCTCCCTTTGCTCCTGGTCCTCATCTGTTCTCCTCAGGCTGACTGAGCTTGCTGGAATCCGTTCTCCAGGCATTCTGTCTGTTACTCAGCAAAGCCACTGCTCCTGTCCAGAACTCTAGCTTTTCACAACCTCGTTCCTCAGCCACTTTTGATTGTTCTCTCCCTATTCCTATTCCTGTTTCCATCAGATTCCACATGGGGTCAAGGATCCCAAATAGTAGACCATATTGTATAGACGGTAGCTATCTAACTCTACCTTACCACAAGTTTAAAGCAATTAGCATTTTCTCATATCCTCTCTCTCAGAACATCTAAGGGAGGACATTTTCACAATAACCTTTTACAACCTGTAAATAATAAAACGACATGGTCTGTTTTTCAGCCCTGGGTAGGCCTTGTCCCCTTAGACACATAGCTGAGCATCTGATATGTGGAAAAATCCAACTCAGAAGCAACAGCTAAAAATAGAATTCGGAGAAGCAATGAGTCATCATCTAAATGAACAAATACATTAAATGATACATTAAGTAGAACAGAATCACTGGCGTAAAGGATTGTCCCCATCTCTGGATTGTATGTGCTAGAGGGTTTCAGGGACACTGGGGACCACAAATACTTTTTGGTAATTGTTATTTTCTTAGGGGTTCCTCCCTTTAAAGACATGACCTGCACCCTATCCCAACAAACAGAGACAGACAGACAGAGAGGCAAACAGACACACACACACACACATTTTAGTCCTAAAATAAAAGTTGGTTCAAATTGGTTTTCTTCTCCCTTAAGTGACTATAAACTTACCTCTGAATTAAACAAGCCAGCTCTGTGGGCTTAGCGGGACAGTGACATCTATGCTAATCCCTGATCAGCCAGGTGCCTGCCCTCTGGGTGACCTTGAATTAAGACCAGCCTCCCAGCTCCTTCCCATTCTCCAGTTACTTCTGAGTCAGTAACATTAGCAGGCTCCTCTGCTTTCCTGGGCAGCTGGGGAGACAAGAAAACAAGGGAAGCTATTGGCCACAGGAAGCTTCTGATGGCGCAGGCCTGATGCAAAGGGCTGGTCGGCTCTGCAGGGAGCTCTACATCCTGACTCAGGCTCCTTCTCAGAAGAAACCAGTCACTGGCCCTGGCCATCCTCAGCTGGGTGCACTTTGTGAGCAGCTGTCCAGCTGTGGAGGACATGCACATGTACACACGTGACACAGCTGATGTAGCCAAAGAGACCTGACCACCACATGTGAACAATCAGACAACAGTGGGAGAAATGAACTAGTGTCTTCACCAAGTGCTACAGAATGGAACTTCATATCTGTGTGTGTGTGTGTGTGTGAGAGAGAGAGAGAGAGAGAGAGAGAGAGAGAGAGAGATTAAGGATTGAACCCAGTGCCTTGTGCATAGTAGGCAAGCATTCTACCTCTTGAATCATACCCCAAGCACTTTCATTTTGTATTTTCTTTTGAGAGAGATCCTCTTGTCTTTGTTAGAGCTAGCCTCAAATGTATGATCCTTCTCACTCTGCCTCCTAAGTAGCTTGGGAGGAAGATCATATATGTGGACCCCCATATCTGACTGCCTACTTGTTTTTTCACACATGCTTGCCTTCCCAAGTGGGAAGTGAATTCTTTGCTAATGAGAATCATACAACTTTTGTTAATTCATACAAATAATAACCTCTCTTTTTTCAGCTTTAAAGTGTAATGCATATACAATACAGTTCACCATTTAAAATATAGTTCTCTCTTTTTTGGTATATTCACAGAGTTGTGAAAACACCACCATAATAACAGTAAGACATTCTCATCACACCCCAAAGAAACATTGTTCTCCTTAGTTTATATACCCTAATCCCTGTCCCCTACAGTCCTAGGCAAAAATTGATCTTCCTATCCATGGGTATTCTTACTCTGGGCTTTTTTTTTTTTTTT
>NW_012271268.1:0-1622 GCF_000151885.1 Dipodomys ordii
TCCCTCCCTCCTTCCTTCCTTCCTTTCTTCCTTCCTTCCTTCCTTCCTTCCTTCCTCCCTCTCTCCCTCCCTCCCTTCTCCCTTCCTCCCTCTCTTCCTTCCTTCCTCACAGATGGTGTGTTTACTTACTACTAAGAACTGTTTGCCTCTTACATTTTGAATCAAATGCATCCTCCAACTACCTTTACTGGTACATATCTCAGGTAACAAATTACCATCTTGCTCCCCCTAGTGGAAATGGAACTCGACTTCCGAGTTTGAGAACAATGCATCACTAGTATTCGATTTAGTGTCTTGTTTTTTGAAATCAAGACTATTTCCAGTTTTTCCCTCAATGAGTGAGAATAAAAATGAAAAAGATGTACTCTTTTTGGCAGCACATACACTAAAATTGGAACGATGCAGAGAAGCTTGGCATGGACCTTGTGCAGGGATGACATGTAAATTCGTGACACATTCCCTATTTAAAACAGAAGAAAAAATTACATTGCATGGGCTAGCAAGGAAGATGGGTAGAGAAATGAATTTCTGCTGATAAGATTTTCTTTCCTAGTCTTGGTGGAGTTGCTACAAAATTTCTAATGGTTATCAAATACAAGGAGCCTTTCTGCTCTGCACTTCTTTGAAAGGTCAAGTGTCATCAGGTTGGCAGATAACAAATTCTAAGTGTAGCTGTCCACATGCCTGGGAAAGATGGAAAGGCTAGTGGTTGGTGATACTGGAAGACAAGTTCCGTTCAAATACATCCCACTTGTGCCACGGGTAAATTAGTCCCAGGAAATACTCTTCTGCCTTCTGAGTCTACTCAAAAATCAGTGCCAACATTCACAGCACATGACAGTCAGTTCTGGTCTACAGCTGCTAAGCATGCTGTAACTAAAACCAGTTAATATACTTAAAAAGTATAGTGCCTCTCTTAAGCTTCTCCCTTCTTTTTCCTGCTACTTCATTTTTTACAATTTAGACCCCCTCATTTACTGAATTTTCATTCTATTGCAATTACATACAACACTCCCCCATATCATATATATTAGTGCTGAAATGTGTAAACTTCAAAAAGAAATAGAGCAGTACCTGATTATCTACAGGGAATAGAATCTAAAGCCCTCAATGGTGCCTGAAACTATGCATAGTATCAAACTCTGGTTTTTTTTTTTTGGAGGGGTCTGGTCGTGGGGCTGAACTCTGGGCCTGCGCGCTGTCCCTCAGCTCTTCAGCTCAAGGCTAGCACTCTACCACTTGAGCCACAGCGCCACTTCTGGCTTTTTTCTTTTTGCTTATGTGGTGCTGAGGAATTGAACCCAGGGCCTCATGCATGCAAGGCAAGCGCTCTACCACTGAGCCACCTTCCCAGCCCAATATCAAACTCTGTATCCATTACACTTTTTAAAATCATAAGCATAGGTAGTTATTTATAATAAAATTTAATAAAAATTAGGCACAGTAAGAGCTTAACTATAGCAACAGATAGTAAAATACATTATTATAATGATATAATAGTTTCCAGCAAAGACTTGGAAAAAATTTTATTAAGTGAAGTAAGCCAGGCCCAAAGAAACATAGGTCCCATTGTTTCCCTTATTTGCAATATCTAGTATATGTCTGAGTCAAGCAGAAAAGGT
>NW_012271269.1:0-332 GCF_000151885.1 Dipodomys ordii
TTAGGATTAGGGTTTGGTTTAGTGTTAGGGTTAGGGAAAGGTTGAGGGTTAGGGTTAGGCTTAGGCTTAGGCCGAGCATGAGGGTGCGGGTTAGGGTTAGGATTAGGGTGAGGTTTAGTGTTAGGGTTAGGCTGAGGTTTGGGATGAGGTTTAGGGTTAGGATTAGGTTTATACTGAGGGCTAGGCTGAGGGTTAGGGTGAGGGTTAGGGAAAGGTTTAGGTTTAGGATTTGGGTTAGGGTGAGGGTGAATGTGAGTGTTAGGTTTCGGTTAGGCTTAGGCTTAGGTTTAGGGTGAGGGTTAGTGTTAGGATTTGGGTTAGGGTGAGGGTGA
>NW_012271269.1:5303-5781 GCF_000151885.1 Dipodomys ordii
GGGTTAGGGTGAGGGATAGTATATGGGTTAGGGTCAAATTGAGGGTGAGGGTTAGGGTTAGGGTGAGGGTCAGGATGAAGGTTAGATTCAGGATTAGTGTTAGGGTTAGTGTGAGGTTTAGGGTGAGGATGAGGTTTAAGGTTAGGGTTAGGGTTAGGATTAATGTTAGGGTTAGGCTTAAGGTGAGGGTTAGGGTGAGGGTGAGGTTTAGGGTTAGTGTTAGGATTAGGATTAGGGTTATGGTTGTGGTGAGTGTGAGGATTAGGGTTAGGGTTAGGGTCAGGCTTAGTGTTAGGCTGAAGGTGAGGGTGAGGGTGAGGGTTATGGTTAGGGTGAGTGTTAGGTTTAGGGTTACGGTGAGATTTAGTGTTCAGGTTAAGTTTAGGGTTAGGATGAGGGTTAGGGTAAGGGTTACAGTGAGGGTTAGGATTAGGATTAGTTTGAGGGTGAGGGTGAGGGTTAGGGTTAGTGTTAGGGT
>NW_012271270.1:0-2210 GCF_000151885.1 Dipodomys ordii
TTTTTTTCTTTTTGCTTATGTGGTGCTGAGGAATTGAACCCAGGGCCTCAGGCATGCAAGGCAAGTGCTCTACCACTGAGCCACCTTCCCAGCCCTCTTTTTTTTTTGTCCATCATGGGTCTTGAATTCTAGGCCTGGGCACTGTCCCTCAGCTCTTCAACTCAAAGCTAGCACTCTACCACTTCAGCCACAGCACCACTTCTGGCTATTTTCTTTTTTTGCTTATGTGGTGCTGAGGAATCGAACCCAGGGCCTCATGCATGCAAGGCAAGTGCTCTACTACTGAGCTACCTTCCCAGCCCCACAGAGTCTTTCTTGGTGTGTGATGCAATTTTGTATAATTAAATCAGTTGGGTAAAGACTGAGATGAAACCGGGTGCTGGTGGCTCACGTCTGTAATCCTAGCTACTCAGGAGGCTGAGATCTGAGGATCGCAGTTCAAACCCAGCCCGGGCAGGAAAGTCAGTGAAACTCTTATCTCCAATAAACCACCAGAAAACTGGAAGTGGTGCTGTAGCTCAAGTGATAGAGTGCTCACCTTGAGCTGAACAGCTGAGGGACAGTGCTCAGGCCAGAGTTCAAGCCCCATGACTGACCAAAAAAAAAAAATAAAAAAAAGACTGAGATGATTCAGTTCTTTTTTTCCTTGAAAAAAAATTTTTTTCTGGTACTGGCGTTTTTTTTTTTTTTTGGTCGTGGGGCTTGCACTCAGCCTGAGCACTGCCACTCAGCTCTTCAGCTCAAGGCTAGTGCTCTACCACTTGAGCTACCGTGCCACTTTCAGTTTTCTGGTGGTTTATTGGAGATAAGAGTTTCACTGACTTTCCTACTGGGACTGTCTTTGAACCTCGATCCTCAGATCTCAGCCTCCTGAGTAGCTAGGATTACAGGCGTGAGCCATCGGCGCTCGGCTCAAATTTTTTATTGTAATTAAGTGGTTACATAATTTCCCAAATTTCACAGTACTATGGGATAGTGCTGCTTAGTTAAAGCCACAAACACATTCTAACTTTCATGGGGCAAATTGTCTATCATGCTCTATAATATTTATGAGTTCTATGAGCTTTGTGATACAGTTATTTCTTCCACATTGGGTGATATGTCCATTTCTTTTGTTTTGCATAGCATCAGCTATTCCCTCTTTCCCACTTGTTCCCTCCTTCCCATCACTGCCATTGAGTTTCTTAGTTCATTTTGGTCAATTTCCAGTGCAGAATGATAGGTCCGGCTGTTGTGTGCTTTGGAGATTCTTCAAAAAACCACCAGGAAACCAGAAGTGGCACTGTGGCTCAAGTGGTACAGTGCTAGCCTTGAGCTGAAGAGTGAGGGACAATGCCCAGGGCCAGAATTCAAGCCCCAGGACTGACAAAAACAAACAAAAAAGACAAAAGCAAAAAATACAAATGTTGGCTCAAGGTTTTCATTGATAAAACAAGCCTTGCAAGTTCTCACCTTCCAGGACAGCAGTTTCTCTCAAGTATCAAACTCTGCAGTTATCCTGTGAACAAAAACAGCCCGTGGGGGAAAGGTTTGGAAGCACGCATGGCTCAGTTGGTACAGTGCTAGCCAATGATCAAAAGCATCAGGTATTGGGTTTGAGTTCTGGTCTCAGACAAATTAATTAATTAAATAAAATGGTTAATTGCAATTATATTTGTTGTCTCATCAGAAGCCAGAGAGAAAAATTAGAAATATGCAGAATCCTTCAGTGTTTTTCCAGTATCTTGTGCTAAGTCAGTAATCTAACACAACACAGTTGGTTCTCTGAGACAAACTAATGATCTGAAACAATTTGACTTAGATGTTAACAACTCCACAGCAGCCCATGCACTCTTCCACAAATTTTCTCTCGACAAGTCCTCGGCTTCTTTGCAATTACCTCAGCCAGAAAATAATTTGTATGAATGCCATGAGCAGAGCTAATGTAATCCCAAACTCAGCTGAAGTGTATCAATTTTATCCAGATGCACTTGACCTCCCAATTCATTGACTCTAGTATGTTTTGCTCTATAATGACACTTTAGACACTTTAGATTTTTTTCATTATTTCTAAGGCATCTCCACAAACTAGGCACACAGGTTTGCCTTTGACCTAATAAAAAAATAATTCTTTGGGGCTGGGAAGGTGGCTCAGTGGTAGAGTGCTTGCCTTGCATGCCTGAGGCCCTAGGTTCGATTCCTCAGCACCACATAAGCAAAAAGAAAAAAGC
>NW_012271270.1:7440-10834 GCF_000151885.1 Dipodomys ordii
CCGGGAGCGGCGAGGCAGCGGTTGGGAGCCAGAGCCGGCCGCCGTTGTCCCCGACGCTGCGGTGCCGCTGTCTGCTGTGCCGCCTTCGCCCTCCCCGCGCGCCTGCCGCCTGTGGGACTCCTGAGGGGTTCCCGGCGCCCCTCGAAGGGGCAGCGCAGTCAGGACTGGGAGAGTCGGCGCTGAGGGAGGAGCCAGGTCCAACCCGCTGAGCCCGAGGCCCCTTTCCCGCGTGTGGAAGTGGGGGGCTAAGGCCCCCCTCCTCAGAGGGGGGCCCCGCCGCCATGGGCAACCTGGAGAGTGCCGAGGGGGGCCCGGGAGAGCCGCCCTCCGTCCCGCTGCTGCTGCCGCCCGGCAAGATGCCGATGCCAGAGCCCTGTGAGCTGGAGGAGAGGTTTGCCCTGGTGCTGGTAAGACCCGAGCCCAGCCTCCCCCCTCCCTCCCCACCGCCCCCCTCCTGCTCTCCCACTCCCCGGGTGGAACTTTTGTCCCGGGCCTCGTCCCGCCCACCCCTTCAGCCAAGGCCCCCCCGACAGACCCGGCCTCCGAAAACGACTTTTCCCGGGAACCTCTGAGCAGCCGCTGGCCTCCGTCCTGGGACAGCCCCGTCGGGGACCTAGGGACAGCGCCTGAACGAACTATGGAGTATTTAGGAAACAAAACAGGGGGTCCCCAATCCCGGACCACCCCAGGAGCCAGACTCCCCTCCCTCCCTCCCTTCCCTCCTCCTGCTGCCTTCATTTCTCCCTAATCCCCCTCCCTTCCCCGGCCCGTCTCCCGGGGCCGAGAATTCTATTCCCGATTCTCGCTGGTGGGACGAATTCAGAAGCTGAGGCTGGCTCGCCCTACAGCCTGACTTCTTTCCTCGGTTAACATGGAGGCTTCCCAGGGAGTGAGTGGGTCCCGCGCCCAGCCCAGCCCAGCCCAGATGTTTGGGGGGGGAAGCAGAAGAACGGGGGAGGAGGGGGTTTGGCAGCACTGGTAGGGGGTGGAATAAAGACTGATGCCATTCTACTTATTTTCAGAACGGCCTGCAGGCATCCTGTAAAGTTATAGTGGATTTGCTAAAAGGCTGAACATGTGGATAAGCCATTTCACCAGGTTTTTTTTTCCCCCAATTGAAACAATACACAAACCATCCCTCCCCCCTTTTTTTTTCATGTTAAGCTCTACTGACTAGTTTGTGTTGCTTTGCCTGTGTTTCTTTGTAGTCTTTCTGTAAGCTCCAAAATGGTCTTTATGGATGAGATTTTATAACTGACTTTGGGAATTCACCTTTGCTGTGGGAATTAGACATTCAAGTCAGTGATTATGAGCTGGTCATGGAGTTGGAGTATCTGTTGAAGCTTTAAGCATGAAGTTTTGGAGAAAGAAATATTTGTGAACACAAATAAATCTTTGAGAAACTTGGGAAAATAGTTCTCAGTTTCCCAAAGAACCCTTAAGAAGCAGTAATAATTCTGGCATTATTGTTGGTATGGCCTGAAGTGCTGCCTTTGCCTGTGAGGAGGAATAAGTTGTAGACTTAGCAGCCTTATTGGATTTCATCTGCCTTGGAAGAGAGAGATTAGATCTGTTGGCAGCAGTGGAGCTGTCTAGAGATCCTAGCCTCTCCCGTAGTGGAGAGCCTGACATCAGCCCACTGGCATCAGAGCCAACTCAGAGAGGGTCCACCACGTTCCAAGAAGATGTTCCAAGGGGAAACCGTGTCACTGGCACCTCTCTGCCTGCCAGCTCTGAAAAGGGCCAAAGGGATCTGGACCACACATCCTGTGATCCTCTGTGTTTCCTCCAGCCTCATCTGAGGGATGGAGTGAGTCAGTGATTACTAATGTACTATGACCATCTTAGAAGCTGAGAAGAGACTGGGACTTAGTGCCCTTGAGAACAAGAGCTTGACTGTTGGGGGGAAGAATAGGAGGGAATCTGCACTCCAGTAGAGATGTGGAAACCTCCCCATAAGCTGATACCAGTTAGCTATAAAATTAGAGAGAAAGGGCTGGTCTGAGATAGATTAGATGGGAGGCTTCCTGAGGTCAGGGCTGATAGGCCTTTGTGAGAACTCAGGACCAGAATCCATCATGTCTTCTTTTGGAGCTCTGCTTGCTTGTTTGTTTAGCAAATTGGTGGATTAATATTCACAAAATGTACTGGGTATGGTGGTTACTAACCATAGCACTCAGAGATTCTCAGGTCAAGCAGGGGACTGGACCACCCACTTGAAATCCTTCTGTATAAAGTTTTGATTTGTTTCCTCATGCTTTTGTTTTGGTTTTGTATCTGTATCCCTGAGCTGCTGCTGATGATTGAGGATTGGAACAGAACAGGGCAGGCAGGCTAAGGCTAGTTGTTTCAGGAAAGGAAAGAATTTAACCTAATTTTTTTGGGGATGTGGGGGATGGCCGTAGGGCTTGAGCTCTGGGCCCAGGCTCTGACCTTGGTCACCTTTTTGCTGATTATTTGGAGCAAAAGTCTCACAGACTTTCCTGCTCCAGCTGGCTTCAAACTGTGATCCTCAGATCCCAGCCTCCTGAGTAGCTAGGATTACAGGTGTGAGCCATTGGAACCCAGTTTAACCTCAGTTTTCTAATAGAAAATTTATGTTTCCATGGGGAATTGAACTGTTCTCTGGGATCCCTTAAAGATGTTTCTACAGCTTCTGAAAGGTACCCTTTATACTATCCTTTGGGAATAGATGGTGAGTTAGGTGTTTGACCCACAGTCAAGCACATGGTGTTTCTTGAGCAGTCAGAAGCAAAAGCAAGGACTCTGGGTTGGCAGCTTGTCTTTTTTGAGCCTAGTTCCCGCCCCCCCCCATCTATAAAATGGGGCCAATAATTCTTGCTCTCATGAGATTGTGAGAACTAATTGTATATAATATACTTGGCACTCAGTAGGTACTTAGTGTAGTAACTTCTTTTCTTGGTGATAAACAGGCAAGCTGCATTTTTCTTATCTTTTTCTTAGTTTGCCAGCTATAATTGGTTGGGTTTATGCAAATACTATTGGCAGGAGTAGGGGGGTGGTTGCAGTGATTTACTAGTGTCCTGGTTAAGCAGGACTGTCAAGTCAATGTGGATTCAAATACTGCCTCCTGCACAGTTTCCCCTTAGTAAAGCATTTGAGCGGTTGGTGGCATGGTTCAGTTGGTAGAGTGCTAGCCAGGGAGCAAAAGTGCCAGGTACTTGTCTCAGACTTGAAAAAAGAACAAAGCATTTTATCTTAAACAAGTTACTAGTTAACCCATTTGAGTCCCACTTTTCTCTTACTTTTTTTTTTTTTTTTTGGTTCCGTTCGTGGGCCTGAACTCTGGGCCTGGGTGCTGTCCCTCAGCTCTTCAGCTCAAGGCTAGCGCTCTACCACTTGAGCCACAGCGCCACTTCTGGCTTTTTTCTTT
>NW_012271271.1:0-1909 GCF_000151885.1 Dipodomys ordii
AAAGAAAGCTGGGGAAGTGCTAGGCTGGATGAGTCAGTGTGACAATGGCATTTCAGATTTTGGTGGCTGCTCTCCTGTTTTTCTCCCTCTTCCCCACTGTAAGCTCCCTTGAGTTCTATTCTGGAATCCTTAATGGTTTTTCCATCCCACTAGGGGCAGTTTGCAAACCCTCCCTGGCTTGGCCTAGGTTGGGGCTGGGCCCAGGGCAAGCTGGGGAGAGGAGGTGGATCCCACCAATAAGCAACCCACAAAATTGTGTCTGTTATTTAAGAAAAGTTTCTGGGTTTTCGGCTAATTGCAAAAATACATAATGGATGCTTTTTGCATCTGCTAGTTATTCTGGAACAGGCCTTCATCCAAGAGCAAACTTTAAACAAACAATAAGATTATGGTGCTTAACTATTTCAATGTGTAACAGAATGGAAAGCCAAGCCCCAAGAAGTTGCATTAACACATGCATTCAGACCTAAGCACACAAGTGATCAAACCAACAGATATACAATACAAACATGTCTCTGTACAAATGTACAGAGACATGGTCTGGTACTCAAAGTTATGCTTGCATGCTAGCACCTAGTACATACATGCACACATGCCTTGCATGCTTGTGCCTACTTACCAACACCTGTAAACAGGCTTACATCATATACACAAATGGCACATACACACATATGTCTACACTTTTGGAAATCACAAGCCCATGGACACAAAGAACCCCAGACACAGATCCATTCACGTGTCAATTTTACTACAGTGAGTGAGTCTTCTGGGTGAGTTGGTCCTCCCAGTTTGATACATGAAGCATTCAATCCTCTGGGCACTGGATGGTATCAGGTGTAAGTAGCCATGTGGCCACCAAGGGGCGCCCAGGATCCATCCTGCAGTCACCATTTGCTGGGTCTGTCAGTTCTGCACACACACACAAGCCTGAACCTTCCTGTTCTGGTTCCCTCCTGGAAACTCTGGACTGCCAATGCCATCTTCCAGGATCCACTGTACTGTTCTTACCACCTCCTTGTCCCACATCAAACAAATACAAGTCCCCATACCTCTCATAGAAAACTTGCTCCAAATTCGGCGTTCCCTGTCTGTCCCTTGGATATTTGGATCTGCCAGGGTTTGATCATTACGTGATTCCTACCTACAACTTCCCCAGCAGTAGCTATCCAATCCTGCCTGATTTTCAGTATCTCTGGCGTAGGACTTCTGGGAGTCAGCCCAGTCCAAATCCGGACTGCTTTCCCCAGCTCACTCAACCAGAGAGGGGTCCCAACCCTTCAGCACTCACCTTTTGTGCTTCAGTGATACAAATAGAAATTTCAGAGCACGAGCTGCGCATCGGAAGGCCCCAGAATGTCATGATGTCTGTGCTTTTTGGCATGCCTGGCAGGTAATTATGCTGCAGCCCACTTCACTGGGTAGCTTGGAATTCCTCCCCTGTGCAAAGCCTCCACTCTCAAAGTCCATCCTCTTAACAGGAGCTGGGCCAAGCTCTAGAATAAGATTTCTGTCCTCCAAGGTATTAATGGCTTCCATGGGAATGCAGCCAGTACAGCAAGAGGTATGTCCTAGTAGAATGAGTAAGTACAATGAGCAGAGGAGACTGGGAGGAGCTCTGCAGAGTGGAGGCTCTAACAGAGGGAATGAAGGCTGGTCAGAGACCCACAGAATGAATGCAAACAAGCATTATAGTTGCTGGTTTAGTAAATGTCTACTGTGCTTAGGTCTGAGTGTTAATCCACAGAAAGAAAGCTTTAGAAGCCAGGTCTGGGGCTGGGAAGGCGACTCAGTAGTAGAGTGCTTATCTACCATGCATGAGGCCCTGGGTTCAATTCCTCAGCACCACATAAGCAGAAAAAGCCAGAAGTGGTGCTGTGGCTCAAGTGGTAGAGTGCTAGCCTTGAGCTGA
>NW_012271271.1:16944-21026 GCF_000151885.1 Dipodomys ordii
GGAAGGAGAGAGGAGGGAGAGAGAAATAAACATGGGAATGCTTGGTTCCAGACACCTCTATGCTCAATTCCATGCTTGACATGGCTTATGTCCCCCCACCTCAGTATTCTCAAGCAACTTTGAGTTGGTATTCTATCATTTGCATCTACTTATTCTTGATACTATCTTATTTTCCTTTGCTAAGCCTCAATTTCCTTATCTGTAAAATGAAGAGAGTTTATTTAGTTTCCTTTCATCTGTGATGCTCTAGTAATATAACCATCAGTCTAGTCAGCCAGCCAGTCAGCATTTACTATACATCTGTTCTGGCCCTGGTTCTATGTTGGAAACTGGGAATCTTGCTATAGGAATCATTCACATTCCAGTTCTCAAGGTGCCCCAGCTAGGGGAGGGAGCTGAGCAAGCACTCAGGAT
Source organism: Dipodomys ordii (assembly GCF_000151885.1). Lineage (NCBI taxonomy): Eukaryota > Metazoa > Chordata > Mammalia > Rodentia > Heteromyidae > Dipodomys > Dipodomys ordii. The sequence continues at coordinate 17,359 of NW_012271271.1, forward strand.
GTCATGTGACTCTAAAAAGCAAACACGAGCAGGGTTCCAGTGGCTCAGGCCTGTAATCCTAGCTACTCAGAAGGCTGAGATCTGAGGATCTTGGTTCAAAGCCAAAGGCCAAGAGACTCTGATCTCCAATAAACCACCAGAAAACCGAAAGTGGTGCTGTGGCTCAAGTGGTAGAGTGCGTTCCTTGAGCTGAAGAGCTCAGGGACAGTGCCCAAGCCCAGAGTTCAAGCCTCATGACCGACCAAAAAAAATAAAAAAAGCAAGCACAGAAGGCCTAGCAGAGGGGAGGGGAACTGGGGCATGGGGCATGTGTTTGATCAGTTTTTCAGATCAGGGCAAGGGCAGAGAGAAGAAGGGTTTTTCCAGACAGAAGAACCAATCTTTGTACAGGGCCCAGTGGAGAATGAAAGAAAGCAGCAGCCTGGAGTGGGAGAAGAAGAGATGGGAGGCAGGGCTACAGATTCATCTCCACTTTTCCCAGGTTTATTTTTGGTTTTCACCCCTGAAGTCTCCTAGGTGGGGATGGGGGTGGGGTGGGAGATTGGGGTGGTAGGGAATAGAAAGAAAACAAGCAAAACAAAAATACTCCCCCCCCTCTTTTGTTTTGAGGAACTGGAGTTTAGCTCAGGGCCTTGTGCTTGCTAGGCAGGCATCCTACAATTGGAGCCACATCTTCAGCCCTTCCCCACACCAATATTCCATGTATTTTTTAAGCTTAGAAAATCTTCTGATGGAGTCCTGAAGATGAAAAGAAGTGTCTTGACCACATTAAGCCCTGGAGTGGGTTACCCTCCCCTCATTAGGCTGCTTGGTCTGGAAGTGGCAGTCACATGCAGCTGCTGGTCCTCCAGGCTGTGGGATGCAGTTAAAAATAGGAAGGCGGGTGAGGCTAACACCAAGCAGACAGCAGAAGAGCTGGGCAGGCAATCCTGAGAGGAGTGCCAGTGTCCCCCTCCCTTGTAGGAAACATGCTCATTACATTCTGAGCAGAGGTGGCTCACAATGGGCCCTGGAGACAACATGCAGTTATTGCCCCCAAATGTGCCAAAGCCTTGCTAATGACTGCCCGCCTGCTCCAGAGGCACAGCGGTTCCAGACGCTGTCTCCAGCCTCTGGGAGAGTCTTCTTTCTCTTGCAGCTGCCCAAGTTCCTCCCTAGTCTTTTAGGAGATTATGATCTGCTGGAGGTCTTAGGGCAAGTAATGGCCATCTCTGGGCCTTATGAGGCAGTCTAGGGATCCTTAGCATAAGGGACTAGGGTAGCGACTGCTTGATGGCTCAGGGCCACAGTGAGGAAAGTGCTGGGACTGTGAGCCAGGCACCAGGCCTCCATATGACCGAGGCTGGGGAATAGAGGCTCAAAACTTGGGTGTTCTCAATTTCTGCATCTGTTAAATGGGGACTCTACTGGGAAGCAGTAATTTGTTAAAGTCCCAAACACATTCAAGGGTGTGTCCTGGAGATGGAGCCTTTTTCTAGCTGGATGGCTCTGGGTAGTTCTCTCCAATTTGGTGGCTCTATACTCTCACATCTGTAGTATTGGGGGTAGGTTTTATTTTATTGTTTCAATTTGCAGGTACTGGGGTTTGAACTCAGGACCTCACACATACTTACCTGCACTCCAGGTTAGAGTTAACTCCAACCTGCATTTTGCTAGTTAGAGATAGAGTTGCATGAACTTTTCTGCCTGAGCTGGCTTTTGTTTTGTTTTTGTTGTTGTTGTTGTTGATTGTGGGGCTTGAAGTCTGAGCCTGGATGCTGTCCTTGAGCTCTTCAGCTCAAGGCTAGTGCTCTACCACTTAAACCATAGCGCCACTTCCAGTTTTCTGGTGGTTAATTGGAGATAAAAGTCTCAAAGACTTTCCTGCCTGGGCTGGCTTTGAACTGCGATCCTCAGATCTCAGCCTCCTGAGTAGTTAGAATTACAGGCGTGAGCTACCAGCGCCCAGCCTGAACTGGCTTTGAACCTCAATTCTCTGGATCTCAGTCTCTGAGTAGCTAAGATTACAGGTGTGAACCACTGGCATTCAGTAGGATAGTTTGTGAAACTAACAGTTTTTCTAGTTAATGAATTTGTGCATACTTTTTTTTTTTTGAAACTTAAGCCAGTTTTTGAATGGGGGCTTAATTAAGTTTTTTTTTTGAGTGGTATACAATGATCATGATTCCAGATTCAAAATATGCAAATACTATACCATAAAGTTTCCCTCTCACTTCTGTTTCCTGTTCTTTGTTTCTTTTTTGAGGTACTGGTGTTTAAATTCAGGGTCTCTATTAGCTCTGCACAGCCATACTATAGCCCTTTATGCTTTACTTACATTTCAGAGTCTTGATTTTTATTATAGACTCTTGATTTTTCCCTGGGACTGACCTTAGGTTGTAATAATTTTTCTACCTTGGCCACCACCACACCTGGCTGTTTGTTTTTCTTTGACATAGGGTCTCGCTATGTAGCCCAAATTGGTCTCAAACTCCCAGAGTCAAATGATCTTCCTGCCTAAGGATTCTGAGCAGCTGGAAATATAGGCATGGGCCACCAGGTTCCTATTTCTTAATCACACAGTTCTTTTCTTCTAAGGTAGTTATGGATATTAGTATTCTCCATATAAAATATGCACAAATTTGAGCTGGGTTCTGGTGACTAACACCTATAATCCTAACTCTCAGGAAACTGAGATCTGAGGATCATGGTTCGAAGCCAGCCTGGGAAGGAAAGTTTGAAATAGTTAATTCCAACTAACCATCAAAAAACTGGAAGTGGTGTTGTGACTCAAGTGGTAGAGCAACAGTCTCGAACAGAAAAACTCAGGGACAGTACCCAGACCCTGATTTCAAGTTCCAAAACTGGAAAAAAAATGCATAAATTTTCAAGCTTTTTTATTAGTGTATTTATATATACATACACAGCGAAGTGCACAATTTGATGAATAATGTTTAGAGTCTTAGAGGACTTTTATACTACCAGGGATCAAACCTAGGGCCTCATGCATTTTCTTTTCTTTCTTTCTTTTCTTCCTTCTTTCCCTTCCTTCCTTCCTTCCTTCCTTCCTTCCTTCCTTCCTTTCTTTCTTTCTTTCCTCGTGTGTGTGTATGTGTGTGTGTGTGGTCATGGGCCTGAGACTGTCTCTGAGCTATTTTCTCAAGGCTAGTGCTCTACCACTTTGAGCCACAGCATCATCTTGAGTTTTCTTGTAGTTAATTCGGGGTAAGAGTCTCACAGACTTTCCTACTCAGCCTGGCTTTGAACCATGATCCTCAAATCTCAGCCTCCTGAGTAGTTAGGATTACAGGCATGAGTGCCTGGTTTCTTCATGCATTTTATATGCAAGTGCTCTACTCTCAGTCCTCTATTCATACTTTTAATCCTTAAGAAAAATAAAAAATTAAAATCATCTATAAATAAAACTGTTGATAATTTAGTGCATTTTCATTCCACTGTTTTTCAAACACTGCAATCATGGGTATAATTTTATAGTATATATTTAATATTTTTATCTTTTGTTGTTGCTTTTTATATTTTATTTTATTGTAAAGATGCTGTACAGAGGAGTTACAATTACATGAGTAAGGCAATGAGTACATTTCTTTTTTTTTGGGGGGGGGGTCTGGTCATGGGGCCTGAACTCTGGGCCTGGGCGCTGTCCCTCAGCTCTTCAGCTCAAGGCTAGC
>NW_012271272.1:0-1157 GCF_000151885.1 Dipodomys ordii
AGGAAGCAACGCAGGAAGGAAGGAGTGAGTTAAAATAAAATATAAGTAAAAATATGAAAAGCTCAACTGTAGGGCAGTGAATGCCATGAAGGATGGCTTATAAGAAAAGGTGCACAATGGAGAATTATGAGAGATAAGGGCAGAAAGGAACAGAATGGGTTCAACTGAGAAGAACCTCATTAAATATCCTACAGGCTTAGCCACGTATCCTATGAAGAGTGTTGATTCTTACAATGCTTTAGAACAGAACTTGAGACCCCAAATTGTATGAAGGAGTGGTCTTACATAGGGAGTGGACTTGGGAAATACATCTATGAGAAAGGCTGTACTAAGAGGAGGGGGGAGTTAACCTTCAACACAATTGTCCCTGAAATCTCAGCTGATTCTAAAAGGAGATACAGAGCTGGGATGTGGTCCCAGATGGAGGCAAGGAGGCAGCACTTAGTACCTTTGCGTGAGCCACCTATTTACCTTTAACTTACACGTGAGAGGAAGCTGGAGAACAGGCAAGCAGTTCTCTGAAGCTAAGGGCAATGTTCAGCATGGAATACAGTTGTCAGCATTTGCGTGATTAGGTGATTTTGTGACAACAGTCCCAACTATGCATAAGAATAGCTAACAGTTAACTGAACATGTGCCAAGCACTCACTGTTTTGAGCACTTCATATCTATCAACTTATTTAGTCTTTACTACAAAGCTAGGAAAAAATACTTTCAATAACTTTGCTTTATTTAAAAAATTTAAAAATATTTATGAGGATTAAACCTGCAGCCTCTTTCATGCTGAGCATGATAGTGTGTATTTTATACTGTTTATATATATAAATACATATATAATTTATATAACCTCTTAATACATTTATTCAATTTATTTAGTTGTTCTATTAGTTAACATTAGGGATGCTTATAATTTTTAATGGAATGCTTTGGTAAACCCTTGTTCAAAAGTATGTGATCATACTTGCCTTTTTTTTTTTTTTGGTTGGTTGTGGGGCTTGAACTCTGGGCCTGGGCACTGTCCCTCAGTCTGCAGCTAGTCTTCAGTTCAAGATTAGCCCTCTATTACTTGAGCCACAGCACCACTTCCAGTTTTCTGGTGGTTAAGTGGAGATAAAAGTCTCATGGAGACTTTCCTGCCTGGACTGGCTTTGAACCAT
>NW_012271272.1:2007-2518 GCF_000151885.1 Dipodomys ordii
TTGGTTGTGGGGCTTGAACTCTGGGCCTGGGCACTGTCCCTCAGTCTGCAGCTAGTCTTCAGTTCAAGATTAGCCCTCTATTACTTGAGCCACAGGACCCACTTCCAGTTTTCTGAGTGGTTTATTGGAGATTAGAGTCTCGGAGACTTTCCTGCCTGGACTGGCTTTGAACCATGATCCTTAGATCTCCTCCTCCTGAGTAGCTATGATTACAGGCATGAGCCACTGGCGCCCCACCTTGTCTATTTTCTAGATTTGTCTAGATTTCTAGATTTGTCTAGATTTCTGGAAGGGAAAATAATGGAAATAAATAATGAAAAAATTACAGAACTCTATTAAATCAATAATCTCACAAAACAAGTTTTACAATTTATACTTCCATCAGAATTTTTTTTTTTTTTGGTCGTGGGACTTGGACTCTGGGCCTGGGCGCTGTCCCTCAGTTGTTCAGCTCTAGGCTAGCACTCTACCACTTGAGCCACAGCACCACCTCTGGCTTTTTCTACTTATG
>NW_012271273.1:0-1580 GCF_000151885.1 Dipodomys ordii
CGGCCTTCGTCCTTCCTCTGTCCTCCCACTGCGCAAGCCGCCGGGCCGGGGCTAGCGTGACACCCAGTGCCGTGCAGAGCGTGTCAGCCGAGGCCTTCACCCACACACACGATGGACGGATACACGATGGACGGAGACGGACGGACAGACAGACACCAAAACTAAAGAAGTGAAGCCAGGGCTCACGTTGCAGAGCATTTGTCTTGAGCAGAAAGAGCACCGAGGTCGTGAGTACAAGACGCAGGACAGCAAAAGAAAAAATACACACAGACAGACACACACTATTACACACACAGAGACAGACACACAGACACACACACTATTGCACAGAGACGTACACACACAGAATATTATACACACAGACTCTATTATACACACACATACAGTATACACATGCAGACACACGCACACATCGGTGTAGGACAGACAGCCATGCGTCCTATGAAGTGTGGCTGAGATTGGCCAATCTATAGAATCCGCCTGGGCGCCCACTAACTTAGAAGCAGCTACAGAAAATACACAGTGAAGTATTACTCCGGCATAAAGAAGAATGAAGCTATGCTATCTGCAGGAAAGTTAATGAAAGAACAGAAGATCATGTTGAGCAAAATAAGTCTCATAAAGACAAACGACACATTTTCACTCAGATGTGGAGGTAGAGCTCAAATAATACAGTAATAATCACTATTAAACACGGTTATAAAAGAGGAACTGACTGGAAGGAGCCAGCAGAATGGGTGAAGGAGAAAGCAGGGAGATGGAGGTGAATATAATTTAAAACAGCATAAAAAAGCCCATTAGAAACAGAAAGAAAGACAGGGGAACATGATTGTTAGATGTGTTTGTGACAGTGTCACAGTGGAAACCATGGTACCATTAGTTGACAGGCCTGAAAGGGAAAAATAGCCTTAAAAACAAAGTTTCCGACTTTCCTAAGAAAGTTGTATCACAGACATTTGTAATGATTTGATTCCAGTCTCATGTTGCAAACGTCACAGAGTCTACCATTTGTAACAGAAAAAAAAATTCTGGTTTACACAACATTGTGTGGATCTTAGAGCACTTTATAGAAAACTTTTAACTGTTTTGCCATTGTGGAGACGCATCTTACCCTCCTTCCCATACGGACATGGGAATTCATCTGGTCACGTACAATGTACACAGGCAATTATAGCGTATATGCATCATGGAGATGTTCTGGCTTTGAAGGAAGGACACAAGGCTGTTGGTGACATGGGTGGGTGTGGAGATAGTGTGCTAAACAGCCAGAGCCACCCACAGAGGAGGAAAGGACGCACCCTCTCATGGAAAGCAGAGTATTGCTAACGCTGAATGACTAGAAACAGAGAAGGATTCTGACAACCAGGACTAGGCTGGCCAAGGACACAGAGGGAAGTGGTCAGCATGGTGCCCTAAAGACCTTCTGCACTGTCACAGCACAGAGCAGTGGTCAGCACTGTGTCCTGCAGACCCTCCGTGCTGTAACAGCACAGAGCAGTGGTCAGCACTGTGTCCTGCAGACCCTCCGTGCTGGGTCAGCACAGAGCAGTGGTCAGCACTGTGTCCTGCAGACCCTCCGT
>NW_012271273.1:5070-8806 GCF_000151885.1 Dipodomys ordii
TTGATGATCTCCTACACTTACATAATATTAACTGTCCTCCTTCGTTCTAAAGACGGTGCATCAAAAGCCCTCTCCACCTGTTCCTCCCACCTGGCTGTGGTGATTCTGTTCTTTGGACCCTGCATCTTCATCTACTTATGGGCAGTGAACATCACCTGGGTGGACAAGTTTCTTGCTGTGTTTTATACAATCATCACACCCGTCCTCAATCCAGCCATCTACACACTGCGAAATAAAGAGATTAAGAATGCCATAAAGAGACTGTGGACCTGGCTCAAGTGACCCCGCACCTCCCTGTCAAAGGTCAGACTAACCTCAAATACTGTAATCAGAGAAAATGAGGGAGCCAAGAGTACTGATTAATCATCACATGAATCCAAGGCGCAATTGTCAGGTATCTTGTGTAATCAGAAAACCCACTAAGTGTGCCTGATTTACCTGTTCTTTTCCCCTGTAAATTGACCTTCAGATGTAAATCTTTCATCTCTGTAAGCTGTAAGTGATCACAGACTTATGATTTGTATGCCTCCATTATAAAAATATGTTCAACTGTCAAATACTTACAATCTTACACCTTACTGAAAATAACTTTAAAAATACCCTTTTGAGTGTATCCAAACAGTATATGACAATAACAAAAACTGAAAGTAATTTCCAACAATTTATTAAAACCTTTCTGTGTTTCCAAAACTATCCAAAGCATTTTATTTAGATTGGTTACCAAGTCACTCTTAAATAATCAACTTTTTTCCCATTTCTTTTTTTTTATGTTACTGGGGGTCAAACTACCTTGGGCACTGACACTTAGTTTTTTTCTAATAGAAATGTGATCTATCACTTGAGCCACAGCTCTACTGGCTTTTTGCTGATTAAATGAATATGAGACTCACAGACCTCAGGTTGACTGCCTGGGCTGGCTTTGGAACACAATCTTCAAATATCACCTTCCTGAAGAGCTAGGATTATAGACAAGAACCATTGGTACCCAGCCAATTCCCATTCTGTATAAGCTATATCCTAGGTCTAACTTAGCTAGAGAGGACACTTGTATATTGAGTGGTCTACATCTGTGTAGAAAACAAAACAAGTGAACCAATTATAATGTTTTACCCATGTCCTCTACAACATAATTGTTGTAATTTTCAAATTCTAGCACCAGTGCTTATTTTTTTATTTTCTTTTGGATTTGTTTGGCAAAGGAGTATTTGGTTTGCTTTGGGGTGTTATTGAAACAAAGTCTCAAGGCCCAGGGCCTTGAGTATGGGATGTTCTTGCTTCCAGGGTCTGGGATTCCAGGCTTGCACCACGATGCCTGGCTTCTTTGGTCTCTTACTGTTAGCCTTTCTGATTACGGAGACACAGGAACACTCTAGGAGGAAGGTGTTCTTGGCCTACTCCTGCTCCATCTTCCTATTCCCAGTACCCTCTAAGCTTTCTTCCTCACGTATCTCCCAAGGAATACCTTACACTTTTGTGCTAATTGTGGCTCCATCAAGTACCGGGACAAACACTGAAATCCACTTTGATAACAGGAGAGACACGTTTAAAGGGAGTAGCCTTAGCCTGGCATGGGTGGCTCACACCTGTCATCCTAGCAACTCAGGAGGCTGAGACCTGAGGATCCTGGTTCAAAGCCAGCCCAGGCAAGACAGTCTGTGAGATTCTCATCTCCAAAGAACCACCAAAAAGCTGGAGGGGGAGCTGTGGCTCAAGTGGTAGATCACTGGCTTTGAGCAAAAAGTGCAGGGACAGCATCCAGGCCCTGAGTTAAGGCCCTAGGACTAGAACAAAAAAAGAGTAGACTAAAAAATTAACTAGTGGGCTGGGATGTAGCTCAGTGGCAAAGTGCTTGCCTAGCAATTGCAGTGTTCCAGGTTCAATTCTCAGGACCAAGAAAGAAAAGACCAAAAAAAAAAAAATACAGGTTAAAAAATTAACTATGCTGGGGCTGGGAAGGTGGCTCAGTGGTAGAGTGCTTGCCTTGCATGCATGAGGACCTCAGCACCACATAAGCAAAAAGAAAAAAGCCAGAAGTGGTGCTGTGGCTCAAGTGGTAGTGCGCTAGCCTTGAGCTGAAGAGCTGAGGGACAGTGCCCAGGCCCAGACCCCAGGCCCAAAACCAACAAAAAAAAAATGAACTAGCCACACAAACAATAAACTTTCCTTGGACATGAAGTGATCTTATCTCCTTATAATGATATACAAGTAAGTAAGGAATGGTAAGTGTGCGGAAGCCAATACTATAAAACTAGAAACAAAAACTAGATTGGTTTGAAACCATCGTGTACATTAGGAGGATGGGGATAACATTTATGCCTGGTGGTTCTTGTAGGCGATAGAGATGAAATTATAATAATATTTGAAAAGGAAATATTGGGCTTGAAACAAAGAATGTGAAATATGATACTTGGTAGAGACAAGGATGATACTCCCACTCCTCAATGTAGACAAATGCATGAAAACTTGAGGACAACCCTAGCAAAACGTGTGACCTTCATCTCAAAAATAAGTCGGATGTCCTGTAAGGAGTGGGTGCATGTCCTTTTGGCTCTTCAGGAGATAGTGCTTGGCCAATCATCACCTGAGGCTAGGCCTGGGGTAAAACACGACACCTATGAAAAGAACTAAGGAAAAATAGGCTGAGGTTTGTCTCAAGTGTTAGAGCACCTGCCCAACAAGTATGAAGCTCTGAGTTTGAACCCTGGTACACTAAATGAATATAACTAAATAAATTAATTATGTACAGTATCAATATATAAGTCCAAATATTCATGTTTTTAAGCTATTCTTGCGAGCTTTGGTAAATGTCCATTGATCATAAATTTTGTAATTAATTTCACAATGCTTCTCCTTTCTTATAATTTGCAATTCTAATATAGATATATTAGTTAACCAAGAAGCAGTGGCTAAAGCCTTTAATCTTAGCTAAGTAGGAAGCTGAGATCTAAGGATGTCAGTTCAAAGCCACCCTAAGCAGGAAAGTTCATGAGGCTCTTATCTTCAATTAATTATCAAAAAGCCAGAAGTGGACCTGTGGGTCAAGTAATAGAGCACCAGCCATGAGCAAAAAATTCTCAGAGGCAGCACCCAGGCCTAAAGTTCAAGCCCAGGACTGCCACAGACACACACACACACACACACACACACACACAGAGAGAGAAGTAGGTGACTTTAATACCATACTCTCACCAATAAACTGGTTATACAAACAAAATATCAACAAGGGAAATTCTAAACTTCAGAATTAAAGGACACAAAATCAAACGAACTAACAAGTTTACAGAACGTTCTAACCAACAGTCAAAAGAATACATATTGTTCGTAGAAGCCTGAAAACCTTTCTCCAATATAGTGTACATCTTAGGATCTAAAGCAAGCCTTCACAAACACATTTACACATCGGTGTACGATAGACAGCGATGCATCCTATAAAGTGTGGCTGAGATTGGCCAATCTATGGAATCCGCCTGGGCACCCACTAACTTAGAAGCAGCTACAGAAAATACATAGTGAAGTATTATTCCAGCATAAAGAAGAATGAAGCTATGCTATCTGCAGGAAAGTTAATGGAAGAACAGAAGATCATGTTGAGCAAAATAAGTCCCATAAAGACAAACGACACATTTTCACTCAGATGTGGAAGGTAGAGCTCAAATAATACAGTAATAATCACTATTAAACACGGTTATAAAAGAGGAACTGACTGGAAGGAGCCAGCAGAATGGGTGAAGGAGAA
>NW_012271274.1:0-1420 GCF_000151885.1 Dipodomys ordii
GGGGACCCCAGGCCGTGGCTGAGGTGGGGGGAGGGGACCCCAGGCCGTGGCTGAGGTGGGGGGGAGGGGACCCCGGGCCGTGGCTGAGGTTGGGGGAGGGGGACCCCAGGCCACGGCCGGTCTGAGCTGCTGGGTTTCACAATCTGTGGAGGCCTGGGGGCCACGTGCAGCCTCCTTCGTGGCCCCAAGAGGTCTCTGCGCTTCCCTGAGCCTCTGGGTGCTGACGGAGACCGAGCGCAGGGGGACGATGGTCATCTCCGGTTCAGCCGCACGGTGCGGTCTGGAGGGGAGGCCCGCCAGAGGCGGCCCAGCCCTCGCCATCCTTGGCCTTTGAGTCCCCCAGGCTGCTGTTCCGTCTGTTGTTCTGTCCCGTCCGTCATTCCGTCCGTGGACCTGTGATATGTGGACAGTAGAGAACACAGGGGCACGCGAGCAGGAGGCGCCTTCCACAGGGTCGCCTCTGTCAGTCTTTAGCTAAATAGCAGTTGGGGTGTTTGAACACTTTTACACACGAAAAATCCAGGGAAGAAAAAAGAGAAATAGTGGCTGGGAAGGTGGCTCCGTGGTGGACGCCTGCCTCGATGCGTGCAGGAGGCCTGGGTCCCGTTCCTCAGCATAAGCAGAGAAGGCCGGAAGTGGCGCTGTGGCTGAAGTGGTAGAGCGCTCGCCTTGAGCTGAAGTCTGAGGGACAGCGCCCAGGCCCAGAGTTCAGGCCCCACGACCGACAAAAAAAAAAAAAGAAAGGAAAAAGAAAACAAAGAAATATTTAGCAGAAGAGCCTCGGCTCACAGACAGTTTGAGCCCCAGTTCAGCTTCTAGACAATGAGCAGCAAGACTTCCCAAAACTCGAGTGGCTGACACTGCCCACGCTCAGGGCGTGGGCCCCGGGCTCGCTGCCCGGTGGGTACATAAGTCGGGGCTAGGGGGCCTCGTCACAACTGTGCCAGCCCAGACCTGAGTCAGACTCCGGGGGACTGGCAGCTGACCCCACACGGCGCCAGGGCTGGGACCCAGCGCCCCGGGGCACAGCCCACGCCCCGCGCCCAGCCCCAGGTGGTACCTGCGGACTCACCAGACACGCACAGGCTCAGGCCCCACCAGCCTGGGCCAGCGCGGCCCAGACTGCCTGAGAGCTCACGGGGAAGGGAATCGGGGAGCCATGGACCAGAGACTGCCAAGGAGAGCGGACTCGGACCGCGTTCCCCCAGGCCTGGGGCGCCGCACGACGCTGTGCCCAGGGGCTGCGGCCGCTCCACACCTGTTTCAGAGCCGTGGGAAGGCCGCGGCGTACGGCAGCGCAGAGACCCCCGCCCGAGCCCAGGCCCCAGCGCAGAGACCCCCGCCCGAGCCCAGGCCCCAGCGCAGAGACCCCCGCCCGAGCCCAGGCCCCAGCGCAGAGACCCCCGCCCGAGCCCAGGCC
>NW_012271274.1:3850-4609 GCF_000151885.1 Dipodomys ordii
GTGAATCCTACCAACTCTACCATGAGCCAGTGTGCCGCTCGGCCACCCGTGAATCCTACCAACTCTACCATGAGCCAGTGTGCCGCTCGGCCACCGGTGAATGCTGCCAACTCTACCACGAGGCTGAGCCAGTGTGCCACCCGCCCCATCTCACCATGATCTGGGGCCAGCTCCTACCCCCTCCCACCCTGCCACCAGCTTCACATGGCCCCAAAGAGCCTCGCTGGGGCCTGCTCAGGCCTCCCTGCCCCCACCCACACCCAGACACCTCGCCTGCCGCTCAGCGTGGCCTTTGGCTCTGGCCTTGTTCCTAGAGAGACCCCCTGGGCGGGAGCCCCTTCTACTCACCACAGGAGACGGAGGGGAGACGAGCTGCTCCACACACGAAGCCTGTCACAGGTCAGTGCTGAGCAAGTGAAAGGAAAGAGGGGAAGGAGAGGGAGGAAAGGAGGGAGAAGGCTCAACCGTTCACACTCAACAGCTGGCTGGCAGCACGCTTTGCTTTGGACACAGCATGGCCACACAGAAGCTGACATGGTGTGTGCATGTCTGCACATGCCTGCATATCTGTATGGGATGTGTGCAGGTGTGTGTACGCACACATCTGCGTGGGCTGTGCGCATGTGTGAAGACCTGTGCTGTGTGGTGTGCACATCCATGTGCATGCATCTGTTCATGCATGTCATGTGCAAGTGTGCGTTGTAAGGCCTGCATTGTGTGGTGTGCGCACATCCATGTGTGTGCATCTGTTCATGCATG
>NW_012271275.1:0-937 GCF_000151885.1 Dipodomys ordii
GGGCCTGAACTCTGGGCCTGGGTGCTGTCCCTCAGCTCTTCAGCTCAAGGCTAGCGCTCTACCACTTGAGCCATAGCACCACTTCCGGCTTTTTTATTTTCTGCTTGTAGTGCTGAGGAATCGAACCCAGGGCCTCATGCATGCGAGGCAAGCGCTCTACCACTGAGCTACCTTCCCAGCCCCAAAAATACTTTTGTAACAACCCTCTAATGAGACCTGATTTTTTTTTTTTTATGCTGGTATAGTAACTCAAGCCTGTAATTCATGCTACTTAGAAAATGAAGACCAGGGTTTTGTGGTTTGAGGCCAATTTTTTTTGGGGGGAGGGTCTGGTCGTGGGGCCTGAACTCTGGGCCTGGGTGCTGTCCCTCAGCTCTTCAACTCAAGGCTAGTACTCTATCACTTGAACCACAGCACCACTTCTGGCTTTTTCTGCTTGTAGTGCTGAGGAATCGAACCCAGGGCCTCATGCATGCAAGGCAAGAGCTCTACCACTGAGCCACCTTCCCAGCCCTGAGGCCAATTTTCAAAACTCGATATCAGTCCAATGACTGGGTACAGTGGTACATCCCAGTCAGCTCAGCTACAAATGGATGGATCAGGGATAAAGCAAGACCCTATCTTGAAAATAAGCAACACTAAAGGTCTAGCAGAGTGACTCAGGTGATAGTGTACCTACCTGGCAAACACAAGCCCTGAGTTCAATTGCTAGTACATCTAAAAGACTTACTTTTTGTGTATGGTGCTTGGGTTTGAATTTAGGTATTGCACCTAGGCAGTTACTCAACCACTTGAGTCATACCTCCAGCCAAACCTTTTTTTTTTTTTTTTGGGTCAGGTCGTGGGGCCTGCACTCTGGCCTGGGTGCTGTTCCTCAGCTCTTCAGCTCAAGGCTAGTGCTTTACCACTTGAGCCACAGTGCCACTTCCGGCTTTTT
>NW_012271275.1:4987-6075 GCF_000151885.1 Dipodomys ordii
AAGCCGGAAGTGGTGCTGTGGCTCAAGTGGTAGAGTGCTAGCCTTGAGCTGAAGAGCTGAGGGACAGTGCCCAGGCCCAGAGTTCAGGCCCCATGCCCAGACCAAAAACAAACAAAAAAAAATAGAAGTAGTACTGTGGCTCAAGTGATAAAGTGCTTTCCTTGAGTAACAAGGCTCAGGGACAGTGGTCAGGCCCTGAGTTCAAGCCCCAGTACTGGCACAAAAAACAAAATAAGGCATGTAAGTATGTAAGTGAATATACATAATCATATTACTCTTAATAGCCAAAAAGTAAAAATGATTTTCTTTCTTTGTTTCTTTTTTTTTTGTCTGCCATAGAGCTTGAATTCAGGGCCTGAGTGCTCTTTTGCTCTAGGGTACTAAAGTTCTTGCTCTAGGCTAATACTGTACCACTCTGAGTCACGGTGCCACATCCAGTTTTCTGGTGGTTTATTGGAGATAAGAGTCTTGTGGACTTTCCTTCCCAGGTTGGCTTTGAACTATGATTCTCAGATCTCAGCCTCTTGACTAGCTAAGATTACAGGTGTGAGCCACTAGCGCCTGGCTGTGGAAATGATTCTCATTTCCATCAATGGATAAATGGGTAAATAAAAATATATACAATAAGCCGGGCTCCGGTGGCTCATGCCTGTAATCCTAGCTACTCAGGAGGCTACTCACAATTCAAAGCCAGCCTAGGCAAGGAAAGTCCGTGAGACTCTTATCTCCAATAAACCACCAGAAAACTGGATGTGGTGCTGTGGCTCAAGCGGTAGAGTGCTCGCCTTGAGCTGAAGAGCTGAGGGATAGCACCCAAGCCCAGAGTTCAAGCCCCACGACCGACCAAAAAAAAAAAAAAAAAGGTAGTATATGGGGAGGGATGGGGTAGGGCCAGACTGAGGTCAGCGCAGCTATGTCCTATTCAGAGACTATCAGTGCAGGGTGGGCTGCACTTCCCCCTGGTGGTGGAGGGGGAAACTTGGAATTTTGGTTTTATTTATTTATTGTTTTTTATTGTGAAAATACTGTACAGAGGGGTTACAAGTACATGGGCAAGGTAATGAGTACATTTCTTATCAAGCATTGTT
>NW_012271276.1:0-2101 GCF_000151885.1 Dipodomys ordii
CTCCTGCCCGGGCTGGCTTTGAACCGCGATCCTCAGATCTCAGCCTCCTGAGTAGCTAGGATTACAGGCGTGAGCCACCAGCGCCCGGCTTTGTCCACAACATTTTATCTGAAGCTCTGTAAGATAGAAATTCAATCTGCTTCTTTGTAAAGTGACATAGTTTCTCCAGGCAAGAGAGAAATGATTTCATAGTTACTGATACAACTTCAAGTATCAGTCTCAGCCAGGTGCTGGTGACTCACACCTGTAATCCTAGCTTCTCAGAAGGCTGAGATCTGAAGATCATGGTTTGAAGCCAGCCCAAGCAGAAAAGTCCATGAGAATCATCTCCAGTTAACCATCAAAAAGCTAAAAGTGGAGTGTGCCTCGAGTGGTACAGCTAAGGGGCAGCATCCAGGCCCTGAGTTCAAGCCACAGTAGTAGTACCAAAAAATTAAAAACAAACAGGCACACAGCAAAGGAAGCACAAGTGAACATGCTTCCAGAGCTGCTCTCATACCTTCCACATCTTCTTAAACTGTAAGTTTTGGGGGTAACTCAAAGCCATGCTTGTCATGAAGGAGTCTTCCCCAGAGTTCATTAGGCTGATGTTCATGGTAAGCTCTTTGGTGAGACCCACTACCAGCTCTTGCCTGTACAGGTGAAGATAAAAACATTACCTGTATGCAATCTGCAAAGCTTCAATACAGTAGGATAACAGTGTGTGTCTCTGTATATATGTGCACACTCACCAGTCTTGGAGCTTGAACTGTCCTTGAGGTTTATTTTGCTCAAGGCTAGCACTCTATTACTTGAGCCACAGCTCTATTTATGGCTTTGTTGCCCAGGCTGGCTTTGAACCTCAATCATCACACCTCAGCCTCCTAAGTAGCTAGGGTTACAAGCATGAGCCACCACCACCCAGCTTTAGGATAGCATATTCTTCTTAGCTAAATTGCCTTAAGGATTCTCTTTTATGTGTGTGGTACTGATGTTTGACACCAGGACCTCACATTTCCTAGGCTGGTGCTCTACCACTCAAGCACACTTCCAACCCTGTTTTTTGTTTGTTTTGGGATAGGGTTGCAATAACTTTTCTGCCCAGGCAGGCCTCAAAACAATCCTTCCCATCTGAGCCTCCCAAAAAGCTAGGATTTAAGGTGTAAACTATCTGTGCCCAACTTAAACAATGCATTCAGTTTACATTTTCTTCCCCTCAACAGAAGCACACACCTGGATACTACACCCACTGGAGTTGCTAGGTGAGATTATAATGTACACCACTTAGTGCTATC
This sequence comes from Dipodomys ordii, assembly GCF_000151885.1. Lineage (NCBI taxonomy): Eukaryota > Metazoa > Chordata > Mammalia > Rodentia > Heteromyidae > Dipodomys > Dipodomys ordii. The sequence continues at coordinate 1,275 of NW_012271276.1, forward strand.
ATATTCCAAATGCTAAACACTGTGTCTCATATGCCCAATCCCCATAATAACCCTACAAAATAGTACCACTACTCTATTTTGCAGAAGAGAAAACAAGCAAAGAGAGGTCAATTTACCTGAGGTCTAGTAGCCACCAAAGAAAGTTACAGAAATCATGTCTATAATCCTAGCTACTCAGGAGGCTGAGATCTGAGGATCAAGGTTTGAAGCCAGGCCAGGCAGAAAAGTCCAAGAAACTATCTCCAATTAATCAAAAAACCAGAAGTGAATGTGTGGCCTAAGGGGTAGTATACTAGCCTTGAGCAAAATAAAGCTAAGGGACAGCACCTAGAACTCTGAGTTCAAGCAAGAAAGAGAACAAAGGAAAGAAAGAAAAGGAAAGGGAAGGGAAAGAAAGGAGAAGGAAGGAAAGAAAAGAGAAAGGAACGAAAAATTCAGTCCAGATTTTCTAAGAACAATTCACCCTAGATAAGGTCCTCTATGACACAAATGTACCTGTTCCACAAAGGTTTTTGGAGCCCTGAATATGTGCCAGCTGCTTGCTCAGTGCTGGAGAACAGAGTACCTTAGACACAGTTCTGCCTTTGTCTCAGGGAGCCCTCTCTGTTGGCCTCAGCTTTCTCACTTACTAAGTCACTCAGACCCTTCCAATTCAAAGGCTACTGTTTAAGAATATGAGTCTGTTCAGCCTGGAGAGGAGAAGCCTTTGGAATATATAAGAACTTCCAATGGGGCTGGGAAGGTGGCTCAGTGGTAGAGCGCTTGCCTTGCATGCATGAGGCCCTGGGTTTGATTCCCCAGCACCACATAAGCAAAAAGAAAAAAGC
>NW_012271276.1:5071-6260 GCF_000151885.1 Dipodomys ordii
GGCCTGGGTGCTGTCCCTCAGCTCTTCAGCTCAAGGCTAGCGCTCTACCACTTGAGCCACAGCGCCACTTCCGGCTTTTATCTTTTTGCTTATATGGTGCTGAGGAATTGAACCCAGGGACTCATGCATGCAAGGCAAGCACTCTACCACTGAGCCAACTTCCCAGCCCTCCGATCAGATATTAAGCCCACCCCAAGAGAAAAGGAAGGAAGGAAGGAGGGAGGGATGGAAGAGAGGGAGGGAAAAAAGGAAGGAAAGAAAGAAGGAAAGAAAAAATGCTATGGGTTCTCTCCTTGGCCAGTCTTCTCTGTAAGTTAACAATCTTGTTTATGTATCATAGATTAATTCAGGAAGTCATGTTTGGCTCAAAAGCTCCCTTAAAGCTTGAAAATCCCCAATTTGAACTGAATTAGATTTGCTAAAGTAACTGTCTATTTTTATAATGAAGGAAACAGCTCAGAAATGGAGCTGTGGCTCAATTGGTAGAGCACCAGCCTTTACCAAAAAAGCTAAGGGACAGTTCCAGGTCCTTAGTACCAGCACACACACACAAATACACTAAATCTTTTTCCCAAACCATCATAGTAAATACATGTCAAGCTAGATGCATACGTAAAACAGCTCAACATAATACTTATTACAGAGGAAATAGCCCCAGTGATGCGATCACTTGATTCCGTGTACTTCCTGAGGTAATGACATCCTAAGGACATAACTTCTGTGACAACCCTACCAAAAACACACAGCCTAAATCTGAGGATCAGTAGTATTTTATAAGTATTAATCTGGTTTTCATCATACTGTGTTGTGTAGGAACATGCTCTTATTTTTAAAAAATATACACTGAAGTGTGGAAGATAAAAAGGTATCATTTCTGTAACTTCCAAATAAACTCTCTGGACTGTTGTTTTTGTGTTTTTTTTTAAATTTTGAGATGGTATCTCATGTTGGCCAAGCTGACCTTCATCTCCTGAGCGCCAGTGATCTGCCTCAGCCTTATGAGAGGCTGGGACAAAAGGTACCAGCCACTTGACTTTGGATGAATCTTCGTGACTTCTGGTGAGTTGAATATTTCAAAATAAAGATTTTCTTTGCTTTTTTGTTTGTTTCAAGAGAAAATACCATCTAATGCTAATCTACAAACCACCAAAACTCTATGACTTTAGTTTTTCTAGTCTTTTTTTTTTTT
>NW_012271277.1:0-778 GCF_000151885.1 Dipodomys ordii
TGGGTGCGGGGGAGCGGGGGCTGCCTGCGAACGCACGCACGAGCGCACCCAGCCCCGCACCCGCAGCCCCGCCGCAGCACGGGCACGCGTGTGGGTAGTTCTCTTTCCGGGGTGGGGGGCAGCCGTGACTCTCGAACTCAGGCCCCGGGCGCCATCCCTGAGCTTTTCCACTCCAGGCCAGCGCACTACCACTTTGAGCCACAGCCCCACTTCTGGTTTTCAGTGGTTAATTGGAGATCAGAGTCTCATGGACTTTCCTGCCCGGCCTGGCTTTGAACCATGATCCTCAGATCTCAGCCTTTTGAGTAGCTAGGATTATAGTCATGGGCTACCAGTGTCTAGCTTATAGAGTTCTTTTGTAGTTGGTAAAAGCATCCATATAAGAGCCTCCTATTTCCTTGTGCAAAGAAAATGATTTACTTGAGTATATTTTTCCTTTAGTGAGGTCCAGAATTGAATCCCAAGGTCATGGGCATGCAGAGCAGCTGGGGTGAGTAGAGCCAGTGATTATAGGGAGATTACTGGGGAGAAGAGTATGCATAGATAGAAAGGTCGTAATGAAAAATCCATTTAAAAAAATCATAGGAGGCGAGCACCAGTGACTCACACCTGTAATCCTAATTACTTAGGCTGAGACCCAAGGACCACAGTTTGAAGCCAGCCAGGCAGGAACATCATAAAACTTTTTTTTTTTTGGGTCCATCGTGGGGCTTGAACTCTGGGCCTGGGCGCTGTCCCTCAGCTCTTCAGCTCAAGGCTAGCACTCTACCACTTGAGC
>NW_012271277.1:4233-7052 GCF_000151885.1 Dipodomys ordii
TCCCCCCTCCCCCGCCTCAGCCCCAGCCCACTGCCCCGCAGAGCAGGCTCCCAGTGAGTCCTGAGACTATCCTCACCTGCTGTTGGGGAATGGCGGCTGCAGCCTTGGCTGTTGGAACCCTTCCCTTTGCTTGGTACTGTTATGCAGGTTGCCTTGCTCCTGAGCTGTGATGGATTCAGCTTCTTGGGTTTTTTTTTGGTTGGTTGTGGGGCTTGAACTCACAGCCTGAATGCTGTCCCTGAGCTTTTTTGCTTGTCTAGTTCTCTACTACTTTGAGCCACAGCGCCACTTCTGGTTTTCTGGTAGTTCATTGGAGAGAAGAGTCTCACAGACTTTCCTGCCCAGGCTGCTTCAAACCACCATCCTCAGATCTCGGTTTCCTGAGAGCCACCGGTACCCAGCTCAGCTTCTTGAAAGCTGTGACTTTGGGTAAATCCTTTTATTTTAGTTTCTTCTTTTCTTTAATGGTTCTGGGGCTTGAACTCAGAGCCTTGCCCCGGCTCACAGCTTGGTTGCTCCACTGGCACTTATCACTTGAACCACAGCTCCAGCCTGGCTTTATGCTGTTTATTTGGAGATGGAGTTTTGCAGCACTTTTCTGCCTGGGCTGGCCTTGCCTGTGATCTGGATCTCAGCATTCTGAGTAGCTCGGATTGTACGTAGTAGTAACTGGTGCTTGTCAACTTTGGGCAAATCCTTAGCCTCTGTGTGCCTCTTGCCCTCAGCAGCAAAGTGAGCGTGAGCGAGATACTGTGCGGATTCCACAGAGCACAGAGCGCGCGTCTGCCACGCCATCGTGTGCTGGTTCTAATTCTTACCAAATACAAACACTTGGAGGACTGGTGAGAGTCACTGGGCGGGGTGGGCACCGCTGTGCTACTGCTCAGAACGTTCTAGTCTGTGTTAGAAGACGTGTGTGATGGGCAGACTGTTCCAAGAGAAAGCCCGGAGCCAGTTTCAAGAGAGCAGGAGCTCCTTGGCCTGAAGGCAGCTTGAAGCCCAGAGACTCAGGCAGGCCTTGGGGCCCTCCAAGGGCTTGGGCTCGTGGTGGGTTTCTCTGCCAGCCTTGAATAGAGTGGGTGAGCCCGCCTGAGGGCTCCCCCACCCCTTCACCAGGAGCCCTCAGGACCATTTTCTGCCAGCTATGCCCAGGAGAGGGTGGTACCCGGGCCATGATGGAGTCGTGGATGGGAGGCCCGGGGGTTGTTCGAGGCACGGGCTCTGGCTGGGGAGCTGGGCCACCATGCAGTTGGGATGGCGGCCCTGGCGTTGGGGACACGGGCTGGCCAGGCCCTGAAGCTCTGTAGGTGGGATGGGATTTCGGTGTGTCCGGTAAAGCTGCTCATACGCCCTGGGCTGTTGCCGGTGCCGGGAGCTCTGCCCTCCACTAAGAGTCCCGTGCCACACAGTGCCCGAGCAGACACTTGAGATGCCCTCAGGCCTGTCGCATTGCTGGTTTTATTTTTAACAACAACACACTTTCTGTTGACGGGGCTTACTGTAGGTAAGGTTGGCACCCTTGCGGCGTTTCAGTTCTGGACTCTGGATTTGAAAGTCTTGTGCCTACAGTAATGTCCACACCACTGAGGAGGGCTGAAGGTCAACAGGAATACACCGTGAATGTGGAGACTTGACTTTGGCCTCTGGGCTGCCCTGGCTGCTTTCTCAATCTAGCCCTGGGGTGAGAAACTAATTTTTCTCTAAGCAATGTCTTCATTTACTTTTTTAGCCCGGCAGACAAATCTGAGGAATTCTCATCTCCAGTTCACCAGCACAATGCCTGAGTTGGACGTGTTGCTCTAGTTAGAGCATCAGCCCTGATTTTTGAGCATGCGGAGCAAGAGCATGCGGCCCTGAACTGAAGCAGGGCTGGTCCTAGCGCACAGTAAAGATGTGCTGGGGGTGGGGGGACGGGTCTTTTAACATTAGTCATTTAAGATTATGATGAAGACGCCCCCGACATAGCTCAGTGTCTCCTTCTCAATGTGTAGAAATCTCAAGAATGAGGAGATTTGCAGAAATCACTCAAAATGGTCGAGTTGCACATCACCTTGGGACTGTGGTGAGTTAGAAGTAAAGCTTTTGAGATCTCCCTCTCCCCCACCCTTGGTTCTAGGATTGGAACTTGGCCTTCAGCTTCAGCTTGCTTGTTGGCTAGTTCTTGAGTCACTTGAGTCACTCTAGCCTGAGTTTTTCTGGTTATTTTGGCAATGAACTTTTTGGGCTTTTCTGCCCAGGCTGGCTTTGAATGAAGATCTTCTAGATCTCATCCTCCTAAATAATTAGGATTACAGGCTTGAGCAACTGGCTAAGGTTTGTTTTTTACAAACCAGGAGGTGAGAAAAGTTATGGGAAGTTGCTTCCTCCTTTCTGGCAGCCTTGCCTTGCCTTCTCCCCCTGCTGCTGAGGACGGACAGACACCCCCGCCCAGAACCCACAGCCTGCATTGATACGCTATGAAGGGTTGGTTCACTGTGTACGGAGACAGACAGATGCACAGACACATGCTCTGCACAGCCCCTTCTTGCTAGGTAAACAGCATTTAGCCAAGTGTGGGTGTGGGCTGTGTGCAGTAGTTTGGGAGTCCGTTTGTCATTCTGCACACAAATAGCAGATTATGTTTATCAGCAGCTTCTGTCCTCTGACAGTGTTTAGACATGTTCTTCCACGCAGCTGTGCTTGGCCGGTGCCCGGGTGAGCCTTGGCCCCGGGCTCCTCGGGCACAGTGGCTGCTGCTTTGCTTAGACGGGGAAGGAAATGAAACTGCCTAATGCTGTGTCTTTCATTAGATAGCTCATCTGCCACTTTTTTTTTTTTTT
>NW_012271278.1:0-1710 GCF_000151885.1 Dipodomys ordii
AAAAAAAAAAAAAAAGAACAGAGGATCAATAGAGGAAAGTCACTCTCGTGACATAGAGAGGAGACAGTGTGGTGGATGTGTAGCAAGCAATGGTAAAGGCAAGAAGTCTAAGGTGGGGTTCCTCTGGCTTTTAGCAGTTTAGTCCAAGGAGGAGCATCAGGAGGCAGATTGACCCTCAGAGAGAAGAGGAGGGGATCCAGTGACTCCTGACACCATCTCCTCCTGGGTTTCGGCATAAATGTAAGGTTAGGCCAAAGAAGACTGCCAGATGATTCAGGCAGAAAAGAGTTTATTGGGGGGAGAGCAGACTGCTGGCCCACACAAGATGGAGGTATGCAGAGAGAGGAGAGAAGAGGGAGGGGACTCTGGGTGAGTGGAATTATATAGGGAAAGGCGGGAAGTGTGACCACAGCAGATGCCGGAGGGATCTCAAAGCCTGGGGAACCTCTCGCTGTCTGAAGGGAAGGAGGCATGACCAGGTGGTTCAGGAAGTGATGTCAGCAGATGAGGAAGTGACCTCAGAATCTGGGGTCCTTTGCTGACTCACAGTCAGGTGGTTGACAGTCAGGTGATTACTGGTTTCAGGCAGGTGATTTCTGATAAGGCTGTGGCACTGTCTTTCACAAAGAGGAAGGGGGAGGGGGCTATTCCTAGGCAGAGCTAAAAGGCATAAGCATGGATTTATCAGGAGATGGATAGCAGAAGGACAGAGAGAAAGAGAAAGCATGCCAAAGACCCAAGACCCAGCGAAAGAGAGAGAACCAACGAGAACCTACAGCTGAGATCCCCCTGCCCTTCCCACCCCACCTCTGCCTGAGACAGAGAAACCAATGTCACAGAATATCAGAGACAAGCAAGCCCTAAGAGATGGAGAAATGAAGACTAGCTATGAAGGACATGGAGCTGTGGCTGAAGTGGTAAAAGTAAACCTAAAGAACACAGCTGGGCCTGTACCAGTGGCTCACGCCTGTAATCCTGGCTACTCAGGAGGCTGCAATCTAAGGATTGTGGTTCAAAGCCAGCCTGAGCAGTTAAGTCCAAGAGACTCTTATCTCCAATAAACCACTAGAAAACCAGAAGTGGTGCTATGACTCAACGTTGTAGAGAGATACCCTTAAGCAGAAGAGCCTAGGAACAGTGCCCAGGCCCTGACTTCAAGGCCCATGACTAAAGAAAAAAAAAGATGCTTCTGCAGCATTAGATCTACTCCTGTCCAGGTCAGTCCCGTCCTGCAGTCACACCCCACAACCCCACAACCACCCCAATCCCAGAACCCAGCCTAGAGCAGAAGCCTTTGCCATGATCAGAGACAATCATCTAGCAATGGCCTCAGCTGGGAGAGCACAGCTCAGTCTGCAGCCTACAAGGCCCCAGGTGAAGGAGGGTTCCTGGGCTGTGGCTCCCACCCCCAGGACTGCTGGTCCAGGGCACGGTGAGGAGGTGGGCGGGGACAGGGTAGGGCAAAGGAGGGGTGCAGATAAAAACAATCTGAGAAGGCACCACAGCCCAGATCACCCAGTTACCTCCGCTGTGCACAGCAGGTAAGGGGAGGGGGCACAGAGGAGGAGGGATAACTCCCCAAAGCTAAGGCTATGGGTTCCACATCTCCCTCTCCCCAAACCTACCTGCCAGGTTTTAGGGGAGTCGAGATGTCTCTGGGTCTGTGTTCTGTCTCTGTGGCTCTTTTTCTTCTAAGTCATTCTTTTTTTT
>NW_012271278.1:5110-7337 GCF_000151885.1 Dipodomys ordii
CAAGGGAAAACCATAGAAGGCTTCCTGAAAGAGAAGGAAGCTTTCCCCTCCAAACTGAGACCTGAAAGATGAAAATATCAAGCCAGTAGCAGGCCAGGGGTAAACAGTATTTAGGAGGAAAACCAAGAGAACTTGCAACAAGTGTAGAGCACATGGGCAGCAAAGATGGTGCTGAGAGGGAGTTGAGTGGGCAGAGCCCAATTTGCTTTACATTAGTGAGTAACCAGCCCGTGGAAGCTTAGGTGCATGATAGGGTGTGACCTTGACAGTGATTGGTTCCTCTTCCTCCCCTGCCATCCCACCCGCTCTTTTTTGCTTTAAAAAGGGCTTGCTCTGTGTTAATAAAGGAGTTTCCTGCTTGACTTGACTCCCCACTGCCTCTGATTGTCTCCCAGGCTGAGGGAGGCTGGGGAACGGGCAAGGGTCCCACTTACCTTTCCTTGGACCCCGTCCATATGGATGGACGAAGACCCGTCAAACAAGGTCTATGCAAAGGTCCAGCATCCAGGCTGGTTCTGGGATGGGCTCCCAGTGACCCTCGGTTTATTTTCTTTGTTTAAGCTCTCTTATTGTGCAGTGATCAATGAGTAACCACCAGCAAGGCTTCCACTGGGCAAAACCAAGGACAGAGTAGTGAACAATACACACCCCTGTCCTGGCTGACTAGTGTGTCACCAATGAGGAAATCCTTACTGTGTGTCTGTGCCAGTACTGGGGCTTAAACTCAGGGCCTGAGTGCTGTCCCTCAGCATTCTGACTAAGACTGACATTCTACCACTTGAGCCACAGCTCCACTTCCAATGTTTTGGTGGTTTATTGGATATAATAGTCTCATTCCTGCCCAGGCTATCTTTGAACCAGGAACCTCAGATCTCAGCCCCCTGAGTAGCTAGGATGACAAGTGGGAGCCACCGGCACCCAGAAGTTAGAAGGTCCTTAAAGAAAGAAAGAGTCAGGGTGTTCAGAAGTGGGGAAAGGGAAGCCCAAGGCCCCGTGAAAATTCCAAGAAAACAACCTGGTCCATTCTGGAGGTCAGGGATGGAAAGAGACTCAGTCTCCCTTCCAGCAAGCGCCAAGAAAAGGGGGGGTTCAGGGGCTGAGTTGTCCACTGAGCTAAGCACTGCTCCTCTCCCCAGGCATCGCTTTCTCCAATGGAGAACGGTGGAAGGCCCTGAGAAGGTTCTCTGTCCAGATACTACGGAACTTTGGGATGGGAAAGAGAAGCATGGAGGAGCGGATCCTGGAGGAAAGCAGCTTCCTGTTGGAGTCCCTGCAGAATACACAAGGTCAGAGTGGGGAGGGGTCCTTAGTGAATACAGTCTGCACCCCTAACCCACACCCATCCTTCTTAGTAGCCATTGTTGTGAAAGCAAAATTTCTGAGGGGGGGTCCTCACTTGACTCATTATGAGAATGGCACCACTAGAGGTGGATCTGCTATGATCAAGATTTTAGGCATGAGCCACCAGCACCTGGCTCTCCCCATTGTTTTGTTTTTCTTTTTTTTGGGGGGGTCGGGTTGTGGGGCCTGAACTCTGGGCCTGGGTGCTGTCCCTCAACTCTTCAGCTCAAGGCTAGCGCTCTACCATTTGAGCCACAGCACCACTTCCGGCTTTTTTCTTATGTGGTGCTGAGGAATCGAACCCAGGGCCTCTTGCATGCAAGGCAAGCGCTCTACCACTGAGCTACCTTCCCAGCCCTGTTTTGTTTTTCTTTAAAAAAAAAAAATTTAGCCCTACAGCACCAGTGGCTCACGCCTGTAATCCTAGCTACTCAGGAGGCTGAGATCTGAGGATAGTAGTTCAAAGCCAGCAGGGGTAGAAAAGTCCCTGAGATTCTTATCTCCAATGAACCACCAGAAAACTGGAAGTGGCGCTGTGGCCACAAGTGGTAGAGCGCTAGCCTTGAGCTGAAGAGCTCAGGGACAGTGCCCAGGCCCAGAGTTCAAGCCCCAAGACTGACCAAAAAAAACCTGTTCTCCCCATTCTTTTTTATTACTTTATCATTCTTTTAGAGGTAATATACAGTACAGTTACCTTTACATACATCAAGTAATAAGTACAGTTCTTTCCTTTTGCTTAGTATCATCTGTTCCTTCATTCTCTCTCAATCCCTGCCTGCTGTCTCTACCCATGAGTTGCTTGGTTCACTTTCACCAATGTCCACTGCAGTCAGTGAGCCCCATTGCTGCACGTTTTCACCCATTTTCCACTGATTCTGTGCCCTCC
>NW_012271279.1:0-659 GCF_000151885.1 Dipodomys ordii
CCCTGGGTTAGCTCTGGGGTAAACACTGGGTGATCACAGAGATGAGCACTGGGGTGAATGCTGGGTGAGCACTGGGGTGAACTCTGGGGTAAACACTTGTGAGCCCTGGGTGGGCTCTGGGGTGAGCACTGGGGTGAGCACTGGGGTGAGCACTGGGGTGAGCACTGGGGTGAATGCTAGGTGAATGTTGAAGTGAGCACTTTGAGTGCTGGGTGAACACTGGGGTAAGCTAGTACCTTCTAGTCATAGGTAGTCAGTGCTTGTGTGCTGTTTTGTTTCTTCCCTTATCAGTTCAAATGTAAGTTAATATGTTTGAACATTCTGTTATGTACAAGGTTTGGAGTCTTTCAGATGGTAAAAACTTGGTTCCAAAAGTTCCTGAGCCTAAGAAGTGTTCAATTTTGGAGTATCATTCCAGTGTTGAAGAAAAAAAAATCTGGCACTTGTAAAATGGTAGATGTTAAGACTGCTCCAATGGGAATATTTCACATGGGAGAGAGGGTGGACTCAACTCTGAATAGCAAAGACAACTGAGGATCTATAGCCATTAAGTAGAGCGGGAGGGTTGGTCAGTGGATGAAAAATTACTTGGGGGAGACATCAAGATAAAGAGAGTTCTTGACCTAACGAATTCTCCTCCTCCTCCTCCTCCTCCTCCT
>NW_012271279.1:8589-10748 GCF_000151885.1 Dipodomys ordii
GCTCTACCACTGAGCCACCTTCCCAGCCCCTATACATTTCATTTCTAACATAGTGTCTAGTGGGTTTCACTGCTGAATTGGTTCACCCTTTGTCCCACCATTTCTGTGCTTCCCCTTCCCCTCACCAAATCAGATAAAATTATATACAAGACAAAGGGACCAGAAATAAAAAACAGCAACAAAAGGGATAAAAGAAAAAAAAAGAATCACAAAAAGTACAGTAGAAAAACCTCTTATTTCCATTTCTTGGAGTTCATTTCAATGATCATCATTTTATATTATCATATGTACATAGCTATTGAGCCCTTGCAATCCTCTCCTAAGAATAACTTCCTTTGTTCACATTGTGTGACCATTTAGACTGCTGTTTAATTAATCATGTCCAGGTGTAATTATTTGTCTTATACTGTCCATTGGGTTTGCACGTTGATTTATAGGCACATTCTACTGATTAAAGATGCACCCAGTTTCATATCTGCAGATGGGACAATGTCTTTTTTCCTTGTGGTTTCTATGACAAAATACCTGAGATAGCTAACTTAAAAGGAGGAAAGGTTTGTTTCTACCCATGGTCTAATAGGCTTTAGTTCATAGTTGTTTGTCTTCATTTGCCTTTAGGCTAGTAGAGAAGTAGCACATCATTAAGAAGAGTACCTGGTGAAGCTGCTTACCTCTTGGTGGCTAGAACCCAAGAGAGAGGAAGAGGAAGGGGGGCTAGGGTCCTTCCTTTAATGACCTGACTTCCTTCCACTTGGACTCACCTGCTGGGGCATTAAGTCTTTAACATATAGGCCAAACTACAGTAACTGCCTGTTTTACAAGTTGTAACAGAGAGAAAATATGCATGAGAATACTTGGGAAACTACAGAAGAGAGTATAATTAACACCGAATCAAAATGTATCTAAAATCATTTCTTAATAGTTTTATGATTGGGTCTCTGTCTTTTAGGAAACCTAACCTCTGTCTGTGACCTTCACAAAGACTTCTCAGTTTTGTGTTTTCTCCTTAGGAGAAATGTAAAGGGTAAAGAAGTCTGTTAGGTTCTGGTGAAATAGTTTCCCTTGAGGGGTGATCCTTGTTAAGAACAATGGAATCCATTGGATCTTTCAACTGTCTGCAGATATAGAATGTGTGTGTGTGTATGTGTGTGTGTGTGTGTGTGTGTGTTTTAGTAGGAAAAACCTGCTACAGCTCCTGGAGGTAAAATTCACAGAAGTGTGATGGTCTCTAAAACTGAGTTTCCCTCCAATTTTAACGGTATTTTTTAATCAATAGATAAAATGGTAATATATGTCTTTGATTTGTTCTTAACATCCTCTGGTTTGAGCACAGAAAGGAAGTTAGCAACAGTTTTAAGAATTTCTTAGAAAGAGGATAATAGAGCAGAAGTATAACTGTTTTGTGGTTACAAGCAGGCGCTCCTAACTAAGCGTGTGGTGTGAAAAACAGAAGCAATGGATGAAAGGAACATGCCACCCTACTTTGGTTCCTAAGAAGGAAATCAGTTGGTAAGATGTCTGTTATTTTAATGAACAGAACAGTGTGAATTATATTCATCTGAGAATATGGTAAATCTTCATAATCTACTAAAAGCTACCAAGTCATAGACATTGCTTTGGAAAACCAATAATCTTGTTTTCTTTTGACACTACTTGGGATTGAACTCAGGGCCTTGTACTTGCTGGTAAAATACTCTACCATTTGAGCTATGCTCTGAGCCCTTTTTGTCTTAGTTATTTTTACACAGGGTCTTTTATTTTGCCCAGGCAGCTCTTGGACTGAGATACTCCTAATTCTACCTGTATGTGCCTGGGCTTACACCACAATGGGCTTGCTTTTGAGGTAGGCTTGCTTTTGCCCAGGCTAGTCACCAACCATGGTCCTGTCATCTCTGCTTCCATGTAGCACTTATAGGCATGTGATACCATTTCCCAGCTAGTTTTTGTGTGTGTGAAAAATAAAACACTTTGCTGAATGATTTAAATTGTTGGACATTTGTTTTTTGTTTTTTGTTTTTTTTTTGGGGGTCCAGTCGTGGGGCCTGAACTCTGGGCCCGGACACTGTCCCTCAGCTCTTCAGCTCAAGGCTAGCCCTCTACCACTGGAGCCACACAGCCACTTCCGGCTTTTTTCTTTTTGCTTATGTGGTGCTGAGGAA
>NW_012271280.1:0-1026 GCF_000151885.1 Dipodomys ordii
ATAAGCAAAAAAAGAAAAAAGCCAGAAGTGGCGCTGTGGCTCAAGTGGTAGAGCGCTAGCCTTGAGCTGAAGAGCTGAGGGACAGCGTCCAGGCCCAGAGTTCAGGCCCCATGACCAGTTTCTTACAGAGAGATTATTCAAATCACATTCTACTTTTCTGCCCAAGGAAGGAGACTCCTGCCCACTAGAGGCCAGCTGTGAGCTACCCAAGGCTGCCTTGGGGCCTCAACCTCGGAGAGATTAAAACAAACAGTTCCTGAAAAGCTTAAGTGTCCTTTTGCATCCTATTTCATGTGCTGCTGTAGGAGAGGAAAAACTTTCTTCAATACTCTTGGGTCTTTTGGCTGGCCCCAGAATTAAACATAAAACAGAAGAACATACATGAAACAGAAAGAGCATACATTCATTTTCAATATGGGGGAATTAAACCCAAGACTTCCCACATGCTAGCCAAAGCACTGTAGCATGTAAGCCACACTCCAGCCCTTTTGTATTTGTGGAGGTTTGGGTTTTTTTTTTTTTTGGGGGGGTGGTGATTCTTGGTTCCTTGGTTGCTTGTTTGTTTGTTTTCCTTATCTTACAGTAGTTATAGAGAAGGGAAGTATGAATCAGGGAAGCCTTTCTGGAGGAGGTGATATTTTAACTGAGGCTTAAAGGACTATGGGAATTTGTCAAAGGGATAAAAGAGAGAAGCAAGAAAGAAGATGGTTGGGTAATCAGGGAAAGCCAGAGTTTCAGCTTTGGGTATTACGGTGTCCATGGGGTGGGGACTTTTTTTATCTACCTCAGTTCCTGCGTCCTCCCAGCTCTGCCCACAGGCCGTGGGTTCTCGGACACAGCTCATCACATGGCAGTTTTCCAGAAGTGTTCTCACAGTGGTTGACACTTGACCTGGATCTACTCTCTCTATTAGCTAAACACTTCCCTTCTTTTTTTTTTGTCGGTCGTGGGCTTGAACTCTGGGCCTGGGCACTGTCCCTCAGCTCTTCAGCTCAAGGCGAGCGCTCTACCACTTGAGCTACAGCG